>NW_006159863.1:1568616-1576650 GCF_000334495.1 Tupaia belangeri chinensis | reverse complement strand
AGCCACCGGGTCCGGGATGCAAACCACGGTCGACTACGTGGGAGTCCAGTAACATAGCCATTACGCTAACTGCTGGTCCCAGAGTTTCCTTCTTTTTAAAGATGGAATAATATTCCATTGTATGTAAAAACCACATTTTATTTAACTAATTATATGTCAAGGGATTTTTAGGTTGTAGTGATTGCTTTTTGTTTTTTTGCTTTTTGTTTTTTGGGGTTTTTTTAGAGAGATTTTTGCTATATAGCATATGAGCTCGACAGAGAGACAGAGACAGAAAGTGAGAAATCACTCCCCAGGGTCGGGGGAGTGATGGCTACCCTGCAATTCCTTCTTTTCCATTCTTCTCTCAGGATTTTGGGTACACATGCACACGTGCCCAGCAAGAGTTTTAAGTCACCAGGTCCAGTACACGAACTGTGGTCGACTACATGGAAGTTCAGCGACATAACCATTACCCTATCTGTTGGTCCCGCACCTATATTCCAGATGATTCTAATCTTCTTGACAAGCCTTTGAGTTCTCTTTCCAACTAGACAAACAAGGGCTCCGAGAGGTTCATTGACTGTCCCAAGACCAGGTGCGTGACTGGGTCAGATATTGACCTGGGTTTATTTGACTCCAGAGGCCACAAACCTACTCCCACTAAGCCATGCTGTCAGGGGAGCCTGGACTTTATTCTGCATGCTGTGGGGATCCATACAGAGAGCCGAGGAGCAAACCAGATAAGCTTTAAGTTCTGACCTTAGGAGAAAGGTGCTTCATAATTGCAGCCCTAGAAAGGACAGAGTTTTTGTTTCAAAGGTTGTTACAGACATTGTGGAAAAAAAAAAAAATCAGTACCTTTATTGTTCTGTTGTAGCAGCTGGGTTTTAATCTGCTAGAAGTGTTTTGGGGATGGTTTTGTTCTTAAGAACAAAGCCCCTTGTCAGGGAAATGTTAGGTATTCAAATTTGTGATCTGGCCACAGTAAGGTGCCCAGGACCCAGGCTGAGAGTAAATTCAGCAGCTGGGGCTGAAGGAGAACTCATGCACAAGGGCTCCTGCTAACCCGGCTAGTAACTATTCCCTGAGGGAAGTCACTTCCTACTTCTGACCCTCAGTTTCCTCATTGGCAAAAGGTGGTCCCTGGGCTGGTAGCAGAAGTTCTCTTGTCCAGGGCATGAAATACAGCCGGTAACATGCAGAGCAGCTCTTTGGTTCAGGGTGGGTGCTGCTCCCCCTTGCTATCCTCCTCCCATCCCCATCCCCACAGCTTCCTCTCCAGCCTGGAGGGGTCATTTATAGGTATGCCTGCTTCTGCCAGTACTCAAAGCTGTTCCAGGTAATTCAGCCTAAGGAAGGCTCCATTGTGGCCTGGGTGCATCATCACCCCATCTCCCACTTATTGGCTGAGTACTATGGGGAGAGCCTTAGATTCAGCTCCAATATCTCTTTGAACTCTTATCCAACATGTTTGTTCTCTTGTCCTGTGAATTTGACAAGTCTCAGAGAAGGGAAAATTGGTATTCCGTTTGTTTACTTAGAAAGGCATGAGGCAGGGGCCAGCAAGTGGCATGGTGGTTAAGGCACTGGACTCCCACATGGCCAACCGTAGGAAAAGGAAATATGTAGTAGCGGAGGGAGATTTCATCATCAGGCTCGGGGTGGGTGGAGGTGTCCCAATATTTACAAATGATTTTCCTTCTTCCTTAGCGTTGAGTCTTCCTTAATCTCTAGAACAGAGCAACTTAGAGGGTACAGAGAATTCTGGTAATGAGTTACATAGTTCATTTTTTAGTCTTTTTCTTTTTTAATTATAAAACAATTCATGCTTGCTGCTTTTAAAAAAAAATAAAATGACTGGGTTGTATAAAGTAAGAAGTGAAAGCCCCCTTTACCCATCTAGAAACTACTGTGAATAGTTTGTTTGGTGAGTATTTCCCAGGTATTTTTTTCTTAATGTTTTCAAGTTAATATGTGTATATGTGGGTGTGTGTACATGAATGTATAAATAATTTTTAGTAGAAGTGGAATCGTGCTGCTTTTTCATTTAATAAATCTTAAACAGATTTTCTTACCAGTGCATACCGATTTATTGCATTCTTTTTAATGGTTACATAGCATTTTATATTTATAGTAGAGATGAGCGCTATGATTTATTCAGTCAATTCTCTGTTGAGAGACATTATTTTGATTGTTTTTCATAGCTGAGTGATACTTTTTTTCATGATAGTGTGTGTGTGTGTGTGTGTGTGTGTGTGTGTACATGCACGCACGTATGAGCTACAGGGAGAGAGAAGTATCCTTAACAAGGTCTTGCCACATCGCAATCCCTTTCTTCAGCTCTGCAGCTTTTCAGGGTCTGGGCACCCACAAGTATGCCCAGTGTGTTTTCAGGCAAACTTAGGTGTCCAGACCTGGGACTGGCCACAGGGCCTCCAGCCTGCAGGGCCCTTGTTTTACTGCTGTGCCATCGTAGCTAGACCAGAATAATGTGTTTAAAGAAAGTGCTGCTATGTGCTACCTCATTCTCCAGGCTTTGATTTTTGTGCCTTCCATGCAAGAAACCCTGGCTATTTGATCTCCATTTTCTTAAATTGATAATGTTAGGTTTCAGTGAAAAGAATCGAATACCAAAGGATTTGGAGCGCAGTGTTCTCATGTCTAGCTTTGCCGTTTATGACTTGCCTGACCTTGAATGAGGCACATCTATAACATAAGAGAGCATCTGTAAAATGGCCTGCCCCACCCAGTGCTTCTGTGAAGAGCAGGAGTAAGCAGCTTTGAAATGTGGCGGTATCCGAAGGCTGTAGGTCCCTCCAGAGCCCCTGTCAGCCTTGACTCTCCAGCTCCTACTTGTCTACCTGGAAGGTAAACAGTGTGCTCTTTTTGGCGGGATTTTGGATGTCCGTATGCACTGGCATCTTCTACTTCAGGGACAACCACCCAGTTATGCCTCTGGCCTGTTTCAGAGATCCTGCCTCAGAATTTCAAAAGAATTTGAGTAATTGTTATCAAGGTAAATAGAGAAAGTGAAGCACAATTGCTGGCCGGACCTCCTAAAGAGAGGGATGATTCCTAATGGGAGGGATGATTCCATCTTCCCTTCCCTCCTGGACTAGTCTTCTGGTGTGAGCTGAGCTCTTGCTTTGTGAAAGCTGCAATTTGATTTAAGTGGCTGTCTCCACTGTCTGAACAATGAAACAATAGGCACAATTAAGTGCATCACCTCAGGCAGACCTATTCTACAGCTTGGAAAGAACAAAAGAGCGGGGTAAAGAGAAGCCCTCCTGGGGCAGGGAAAAAGCTCTCCTGAAGTGGTGGTGAGGAAAGGTTCTCCTGTGTGGAGGTCCAAGCTGGAGGAGGCTGGAGGCTGTCCTGGGCTCTGCGGTGGGTGGTGGGGGGCATCTCACTGGCAAATAATGTAACTGAGAACACCAACCCTGCCAGCAAAGTTTAGACAAAACTTGGTCATCTTCATTGTGTTCTGCCTTTCTGGGGCTCCTCTGACAGTGAGTTGAATATATATATACATGGAGAGTAAACTGAGGAGAGTGGGGAGAAGTCCAGGGTGGATTCTGGGACCCTCTGCGTCCCCCACCCTGTGGTCAGTATACCTCCTACCCTGCTGCCCACAGGGAGGGGGTGGGGCCCCAGGGACCCTAAATTAGGTAGACCCCCCTGCTCCTTTCCCTCCTCAAATACTCTTCCCACTCACCCTCCCTGGATTAGATACTCCGTAAAGTACCAGCCTAGTGTCCTGTCGTTGTCATAAGAGATGACCACAGATCTGGCAGCTTAAAATGGTGGAAATTCATTATATCCTAGTTCTCGAGACTAGATGTCCAACCAAAGTGTCAGCAGGGTTGGTTCCATCTGGGGGCTATGATAGAGAATCTGCTCCAGGCCTCTTCCCTAGTCTCTGCTGATTGCCAGCAATCCTTAGCAACCCTTGGTTGTAGATATATCACTCCAGTCTTTTCCTCTGTCTTCATGGGGACTTCTTCTCTATGTCTCTATATATCTCAAATCTCCCTCTCCTCTTATAAGGACATTAGTCACTGGATTTAGGATAGGCCCTAATTCCAAAGTGTTCTCATCTTGAGATTCTTAAATTAATTGCATCTGTGAAGACTCTATTTTCAAATAAGGTCACATTCACAGGAATTGAGGGTTAGAACTTGGATCTGTCTTTATCTGGGGTGGGGGGAGAGTGGGGACTCCAATTTTCAACTCACTACATTGAATTGATGACCCTTGAGTATAAATGAAAAGCCATGAGTCATCAAAAACAATATATACCTTTATTGGTTTTTAAAGTCAGTTATAAAGTCTATTTTATTTCTTTCATGAGAGCACATGCAAGAAAGAAGACAGGTGCCCTCAAAAGGGTCTTGTCACACCATGACCTCCAGCCAATCAGGGTCTTGGAGGCACATGGCCAGTTTTTCAGGTTGACCCAAGATCAGAACCTACAGTTGGCTTTCAGGACTTCAGATCAGTATGCTACCACCTGTGCCACAGAGGCAGGGCCTAAAATTAATTATCACATTGGGAAGCGTGATAAGACATTCACACGGGCATGTTATTCAGAGATGGAAAGCTGTCTCCGAGAGAAACGTGAAGCTGGAAATAATGATTTGGAAGCCATGACAACTGAAAGAGATAGTAACTAGAAGTTTCCTTCTAACTCTGAGTTGCTGCGATTCAAGTTTAAAATAAAGAGGGGGAATGAAGAGGGAGGAGTAGTAAGAGAGGCCAATCTTGGAATTCTGGTGAATTCTCAGGTTGGGTTCTTTTCAAATCATTTACATAGTGTCTGTATTGGCTCTTAGGGACATTTTGCCCTTGAACAACCTTGGAGAACTCTGAGATAAAGTGCCAGGAGTCATGGAATTCCAAAGGCTTTGTTCTAGGAGTTCATTTAGAACCTTAAGGGTGTCTTCAGGTAATAGCTTTTGGGTGATAGTAAAAAGTTGTTTGGGGGGGGGGGCATCAGATGGCATAATGGTTATATTGTCAACTGTGGTTTGCATACAGGATTCAGTGGCTTAAAACTCATGTTACCACGTGTGCATGTGTGCCCAAAATCCCAAGAGGAGAACGAAGAAGAAGGGATTATGGCATGGCCATCCCCCCTGAGGGGTGACTTCTCACTTCTGCCTCTCTGACAAGTGCATGCGTCCTATAACAAAAATCTCTCTTAAAAAAATAAATAAATAAAATAGTTGTTTGATTGGCTTTGCTCTGTAGGTTCCTGGCACAGTTCTTCTGTAGGTGAATTAGTTGTTTGGCAAATATGAACTCTTCAGTGAAGGGTAGAAAAATACGAACCACAAATCATGTATCACTAAGAAGTCATGCCCATTCAAAGTCTCACACTGGCTTTGCTCTGTAGGTTCCTGGCACAGTTCTTCTGTAGGTGAATTAGTTGTTTGGCAAATATGAACTCTCAGTGAAGGGTAGAAAAATTCGAACCACAAATCATGTGATCACTAAGAAGTCATGCCCATTCAAAGTCTTCATCTCACACTCCTTTCTTCTTTCCTCTCCTCTCTCTCTACCTCCCATCCGTCTAGCCTTTACTGGGTATCTACTATCACCATATGTCAGTGGGAATAAAAATATGAATAAAATACAGTGTGTATCTTCAAGAAAAGGCGGGTAAGAGGACCAGATCCCAAAATAGAAAATTGTGATACACTTTGATAACTTTAATGATGGAGACAATTTTAATAATAATAATAATAATAACTACCATTTATTGCCATCACTCCTATGTGTCAGACATTGTAAGAAACAGGCATTATCTCATTTAATGCTTGCAAAATTCACATATTACAAATGAGGAAACCGAGGCTCTGCAAGAGTAAGTTGCCCGGATGATGAGTGTTAATTCTGGGGAACAAGCAGTTAGCGTAATGGCTATGTCGCTGGACTCCCACATAGTCGACCACGGTTCGCGTCCCGGACCCGGTGGCTTAAAACTCATGCCGGGCATGTGTGCATGCATGCCCAAGATCCCAAGAGGAGAATGGAGGAGAAGGGATTGCAGTGTGACCATCCCCCCGGGGGGTGATTTCTCGCTTTCTGTCTCTATGTCTCTCTCTGTCTGCCTGGCGAGCGCACGCGCCCTATAGCAAAAACCTCTCAAAAAAAAAAAAGTGTTAGTTCTGTGTTTGTTGGATTCTGACGTCTATCTTTGAACTTCTGTGCTTGGAAGTACCAAAGGAGGAGCCCCTAGCTTGGGCAGACAGGAGATTTGGCCTTTGTCTATGGGACTTAAAAATATAGTCTAATCTTTTGTGAATTAAAGAGAGTCAGGCTGACTCTGTAGCACAGTGGTTAAGCACTATACGTAGGGAGCTGGATCTCACATGGCTGACCACTGTCCAATTCCAGCCCTGGTTGCTTGAAAACCACACCATACACATGTATGTGCATGCCCTAATCCTGATGGAATGGAAAAACGCGGGGAAAGGTTTGCAACGTGACTACACCCCTTCCAAGGAGTACTTTCTCCCTTCTCTCTGGTGAACCCACGTACCCTTTGGCAATTAAAAAAAGAAGAGTCAGATGCTGTCAGGTAGGCACACGGCCAGAACACAAACATTGTTATCTTCTCCACTTTCTGGCCCTCACCTTTCTCCCATTTCCCCTATCAATCTAATGAACTTTTATGTGGGAGGACAGATTTGTTTACCTTTTTCTCTCTTTGATTTTTTTTTCTTTTTATTGACCATTTAGGCATCCATTTGCTCATTTAAGGACTATGTGAGGGCAAAGCCCTGTCCAGGCCTCTCTGGGTTCCTCCAAACGCTGATATACATTCCTGGTCTCATGAGCAGCAGCTGAATCAGAAATGGAGACTGCTCTCCATAAGTGAGAATAATGACCAACGGTGACCCCCAGAGCTGGCCAGGGCTTTCATCGATCCCTTAAATTGTATTTCCTTCCATGTCTATTTCTTGCATTGGCATTCATCACGCTGCAGAGGGCCTCAACTGACTCTCCATTATAACCGAATCGTACGGATGGGAGGGTTTGTAGTTAACATTCTCCAACCTCAGATCCTGCACCCCCGGATGACACAGCTCTCCTTTCCTTTGTGGCTATCACCACACAGATCCTGAACTCTCTGGAGGAGCAATGTGCAAAACAAAATAAGGCGACTTCTCAGACTGTGTGAGGACTGAGGACCGTGGGTCACGGGATACTTTGTAAACAGGGTTTATAGGATCTTCCTCTCTGGGAACACACCATCAGCCCTGACTCTAGCCCAGGGCCAGCCACAGACACTGCCAGAACAAGAGGAGTCCCTTCTTCCAGGCAGTCCCAGGAGAGCACATTCAAGGCCCTGTGGGATCCAAGAAGGGTTATTGTGTGGTGATGGGAGAAAGCAGGACTTGATGGAGAAGGCGGTGTTTGGGACTTTGAAGGTTGAACAGAGGGAAGTGGGTGCTTGCTGGGAGTGATGCAATGTTGAACCAGGGAGGTGAGCACGTGGAGTGCCTGCTCAGATAACGGGCAGTCCAGTTGAGATGAGCTGACCCCTGGGTGCTCTCAGATGAACACTTGGAAAAGGGGAGAGGAAAGTAGGCTGGCACAACCACACTCACTGAGTGTCCTCCCAGAGCACTGATCCTCCAGGGACTGTAGAGGAAGGATCCTTACTATTTCTGAGCATTTGTCCCTGGAATTAGTGGATCCCTACCTCAGAGGCCATAACCGTCTTTCTTTAAACTGCTTCTGGAACAGCTTTCAGATCCAGAAAACATATTAGATGAAAATTGTCATTTTATGTCCTCTAATGCCGTGAACCAAGAGACTCTAGCCAATGATTAGGATCCACTGATAGATCTCAAACCCCTTGCCACCTGCCCCCTTATTCCTAGGATCTGCTTTGATGAAATGTTCCTGGATGGGGGGTCTTGGTGGGAAGGATAGGGGTTCCAGACCCTGCGCCTCCAGTGAGAGTTCCCTGCCCCCCAGGAATTGTCAGCAATTGCCAACACTTCAATCTCACCCATCCTCACCTGCACCTTCTGGACCAGC
>NW_006159863.1:1515982-1568432 GCF_000334495.1 Tupaia belangeri chinensis | reverse complement strand
AGGAATGTTCAGGACCCATAGGTTGTACATTGGCATCTCTTAGCCCAGTTAGCCAGAGAAGGGGCCCAATATCTGTGAAACTGATGAAAAACCAGAGACTTGGAAGCTACCAAAGAACCATGTATAAATTTAGGTAGTTAAAAAGTAATAATGGGGCAGCAGGTAGTGTGGTGGTTAAAGCACTGGACTCCCACATGACTGACTGCAGTTCAAGTCCCAGGCACAGTGGCTTGAAATTCACTCTGGGCCCATGTGCATGCTGTAAATCCAAGAAGAGCATGGGGGAGAAGGGATTGCAGTACGAACATCCACCCTGAGCAGTGATTTCTCTCTCTCTTTCTGTCTAGAGACATACGTTTGTACCTTATGGCAAAAACCTAAAAATAAAAAATAAAAAAAACGATAACACTTACCAGAGGACATGGTAACTTGTCACCACAAAGGATAAGAATATAAACCTTCTGGTCTGTCCTGGAAGACAATCCATTGGCAGTCTGATGGTGTGTAATAATTTGCACCCAAATCAAAGGAGTTGGTTTTGAAGTTACAATAAGTTGAGCACTCCTAATCTCAAAATCCAAAACACTCCAAAATCCAAAACTTTTAAAGAGCTGGCATGATGCCACAGGTAGAAAATTCTTCATCTGACCTCCGTTTTCTGATGGCTCAGTGTACACAAAGTTTTATGCACACAATTATTCCAAATATAGTATAAAATTACCTTTGGACTACCTATAAGGTATATGAGACAAATGAGCTTTATATTTAGATTTGGATACCATTTCCAAGATAAGTTATTATGTACACCAAAATATTCCAAAATCCGAAAAAGTTCAAAATCTGAAATACTTCTGGTCTCCAGCAGTTTGGATAAGGGATATGCAACCTATACAGCAACATTTTCTTACATGATTAGACAGCTTTTGACTTACAGCTTTTGGTTGTTAACAGTTTGTTTCTCAGACTCCTTGGACCCCCTCTCCTCTTCTGACCACTCTCAACCCACACTCTGTTCCTATAACCAGTCCCCTCCCCTTTTCCTTTAAGTGATTATGACAGCTAAGAAATTCTCATTGTAGTATTTTGAAAAGCATAAAGGAAAGCAACATTCATAAACTTACCTCCCAGGGGAGGCCACTGTTAACATCTTATATTTTAATCTTTTTTTTTTTGAATAGATGTTTCAGTATAAAAATTCAAATTAATGGAATTTTAATGACTTAGACTGGACAAGACAGAGGTTGAAGGCTTCTTTCTGTCAGTCTGATAGAATGATACAATTTCTAAGATCTTTGATGAGTTCTTCAACCTGTTTTCTTGATTGTTCTAGGGAGTGGCTGAGGCTGAACTTGAACGGAATCTGAGTCGGACTTTCAAAAGCTTCTTCAGAGCAAATGACGAGGTGAGGGGTTTTGGGGTGGGGATTCAGAAGAGTGAGAGGGAGGCTACCATGCAGGAAGGGGTGTGGCACAGTTTGGGAGTTAGCAATTTTGCCTTTTTTTCTTTGACTTCTGTAGTCAGTGTGAGGGGTCTCTGCTGGTCCCTTGTTAATGGAGAAAATAAATGTTCTCACTGTCACACAAGCTCAAAGAATGTTATAACCGCAGTGGATTGGAAATTATGCCCTTATCACCATTTCCATTTGAGTATGCACAGTTGACTTATTCAAGTCCAAAAGTAATTGATCTTTCTAACCCTTCTTTTTAAACAGCCAAGAGTTTCGAATGCTTTAACTCTGTAATCCACACACTCTTGTCTTGCACGTCAGTAGTCATCATTACTATTGTATTTGCATGCTTAGGTAAAACTGGACAGCCAGTGCCTGCCTGCTTAGACATTCCCATTTTCCAGCGTCTTTTACTGAACCCTTCTTGCATCCTTCTCATTTGTATTGAGTTCAGTTTCTCTCTACCTGAAGTGCCTCCTTTAGTAATTCTTTCAGTAAGAGTCTGTTAGTGGTAAACTCAGAATATCTTGGTGTGAAAATACCTTTATTTTACTTCTAATCTAGAAGGATCATTTATTTGAATATAGAATTCTAGGCTGAAAATTATTTCTCTTAGTGGCTTCTGTGATTGCTTGTGAAATATCAGCCTCATGTTTACCTTCCTGTATATTAATTGTCTTCTGGCAATTAATGATCTTAAACACTGGTGTCTAATCTAACTTAATCCATCTGAAATTTTCTTTTTAATTTTAATGAACAGGGTTTGGTTTTAAATGTATGATAGTTGTATTTGGTCCTTTTTCAAATCATTCTAATCTCTTTTACTAGATTTGTATTGTATTCTTATATTTTAATTTTTTTATGTCTTTAATCATTTTATCTTATTTATTGGTTTGTCAGGAAAGTCATGATGTATTTTTGCATAAAAATATATGCCCTAATTTTTCTGATGACCTAATATTTATTTATCTTTTGGAGCATTACTTATTTTATTTTATTTATTTATTTAAAATTTGTTATGGGACACAAGTGCTCATGAGAGAGAGAGAAAGAGAGCGGGAAAATGAGAAAGGAAGCCACCAGGTCCAGGACTCGTGGTGCTCAGCCACGTGGTAGCCCAGCACTTTAACCACCATGACTGCTGTCCCCTTTAACTATGTTTTAAAGAACTATTTATTTCATTTATTATTATTGTTATCATTTTTAAAATTTGCTATAGGGCACATGCACTCAAGAGACAGAAAGGGACAGAGAAAGCAAGCCACCAGATCCAGAATGTGAATGTGGTCAGCAATGTGGGAGTCCAGCACATTAACCACCCCACCACCCTCTGGCCCCAGTCTTTAGTCATTTTTGCATATTCATTTTTCATTCTCCATCTCTCTCTGCAATTTCTATTATTTAATGTTTTTTGAGAGTCTTATTTTACTGCTTGTTGCCTCTTACTACCAGGCCCTGCTCTATGTTTATGTGTGTGAGTGAAAGAGAATGTGAGTTTTGGGATTTGGGTTTGTGAGCTTATCTTCAGCAAGACTTAACCTAACCAGTCTATTTCAGTTTGGACTGAGGAAATGACTCTCTCCTCTTGGGAGCTGTTTAGCATTTTGTCTGACAGGCATCCTTGTGGGCTTGCCCGTCCAGGCTCACTTTGTCATTGTTGTTTGCTTTCATCTCAGGGCCTTCCAGATCATGTAGACAATGTGAATTCAAATCCAGGTACTTGTGAAGACAGGCCTATAGCTATGAGTTAGTTCCCAGGGGAGCTGTTTTGGATTTCCTCTTAGGATCAAACCAAAACAGAAAAACGCCTTGGACATCTGTCTGTTGTGCTGGGTATATTTATTCCTAGTGTACCCTTTAACTGAGGCTATAGCATATTGAAGAGCCCAGATTTACTGGATTTATTAGGAAAGGGCAAGGAATAATATTTCATTTCTAACTTCCTGCCCACCTAGGCCTAAGGATTTGATTCTCTTGTTCTCATTAGTTGATAAGCTCAAGTCTTTACATTACCAAGGTCTGTGAGAGTCCTGAACAGTCTTGTCATAGAGCTTTGGTTGTTAGCTTCCTCTTTACTCTGACTTCCAAGGGGATCCCTTGCTCTCTTTTAGCACATTTGTTAAAGTCTGTGTGGCACTTGTAAGTCTTTTGTTGTGACAGGGTTTTCACATTTCCTTTGCTTTGCCCATGACATTATTTCTAACTCTTTTCTTTCTACAGGGTTTTATGAGCACAAGTAGAATCCTTGAAAAGGGTAAGAGACATTCTTAGGGGAAAAGGGAGAAAGGAGGACCACCTCAGAAACCAAACAAATGTTAAATAAATGGTTCTCCCTCTGACCATTGTGGGCAGAAACCCTGAGCCTTCCAGCCCTGAACTTTGACTTGTCCAGCAAATGTCTCCAGAGGGTAAATAATGTTCACCCTAATCCTGGGCCTGACCATACAGCCTCAAACTCCTATTCTCTAGAGAGCTTCAGATTAAAAAATATAAATAGTAAGAGCCTGTGGGAGTCTTAGATTGTCCAGGACAATTATACTCTCTACTCAGAAGGATCTGAGCCTAGGACAGAGAACTGACCTCCGTAAGGTCACCTAGTGCACACAAGGCAGAATACTGTTGGGACCCAACCCTGTCTCCCCAGTTGTGATCCACTAGGCCCTTCCCTCATCTAGGTTCTGTTTTGGTCATTTCCAGTTCCTCACATCCTTGTTTTACCTCCTGGCTGGACATAAGTGAGGGATCAGAGTTGACATGAGATTGGAGCTCATCCCCATGACCCCAAGATCCAGTACTCATCCCACAAAACCTTGTATTTTCCCTAACGCTGGCCTTACCTTTATTCATTTATATTTTTAGTAACACTGATGATGGCTACCGCTTGTTTGAGCAGGTATTGTGTGCACCACACACTGCACTAACCCCCTTTAGATGTATTGTTTTTGATTCTCACAGCATCCCTAGAAATATCATTATTGTATCATTTTTGTCCTGAGGAAAGTGGATCTCAGAGGAAGTAACTTGTCTAAAGTGGTCAAGTTGGGGTCAACCCTTCTGACCCCATGGCTTTGTCACTACTCCAAGGATGTGTCCCCCCTTCCCTGCCCCCTTTATCCCGTTAGTCCTTTATTCATTCACACAGTCACTCCTTCCTTCCTGCCTTCATCCTCTAACTTGGTGTGAGACAGGGGCTGGATGCCACAGATACCCAGGTGCACAAAGCAGTTGCTGCCCTCAGGGAACCTAAATGGGGTCTTGTGGGAGGCAGACCAGCAGTAATGAAGTGGAGAAAGCAGAAGTGGTGTTCTCAAAGGGGTCCCAAGGTCCATCAGGAGGCTCAAGGCTGCTTTGTCACTGGGAAACACCTGGATCACACACCTTTGATGTATCTCATAGAAATCTAGAATGCTCAGCTCTGGTGCCTCCCAGGCTTTGGGAGTCTGAAAACAGTGAGACGGCCCTGTTCAGGCACCAGCATTAGTGCCCCTGGGGGCTGCTCCTGTGAAATTCCTGTCCACCCTGGGCTATCAGTTGTCATATCAGGAGCACCCCTGAAGACATGCTGGGTCCACACTGAGGACTCCACGGGAGGGTCTGGGAGGCACACAGAAGGCCATAGAATATGTGCCCCCTGGCCTGGGTCTTCTTCCTGTCTAAAAGGAAAAATGGCACTCATGAAAATGCTAAGAATCTCAGAGGGGCTATCTCAAAAGGGACATCATTAGTTAAGCTATTTAGAAAAGGTTTAGTCTAGGGGAGAACAGGAAGTCGGGGCTGGTAGGACCTGGAATGTGGCTGAAGTCTGCCTGACACAGCACCATCCTGCAACTGAGTAGCAAGCATGTTTTGGAGGGGAGTGCTATGGCTTGTCCTTGAGTAGTGATGACCGTATGAAGTCAAGTCTTCTGTGGGTGACTCCCTGGTGCTCTAGAATGACTGAGCTTACAAGCTTGGGTTTGAGAGAAGATGGGCTTCTAGGTCAGGAAGAGAACAGACAGTGAGGTACACAAGGCCCTTGCTGTAAGTTCAGATGGGATGTGAGATGCAATTCGGTCTAACTCCAGTTAGGAATGCCAGCCTTAGAACTCACTTACCCAGTCCATGGTAGAAGAGGAAACAAGTGTTTTTTTGCAGGAGGACTCTTGGTGGGGACCCCAGAAGAGCCCAACCTCAGCAGAATGGTGACTGAGGAGGAAATCCAGTTCTATGTGCAGCAGTTCAAGAAGTCTGGTTTCAGGTAAAGGAAGAGCAGCGGCCAGACACAGATGAGAAGAGGTCAGAGGGAGGGGGCACCCTTCAGCTCTCGTGGCTGGAAAGGCCCAGATTCCTGCCACCATGGACTCCATTTATGCCAGGCCTGCCTCTGCTTGCATGCCGCCAGTGTTGGAAGCTCACCGCCTTACGGAGCGCAGCCTGCTGTAGTTGACAGCTCAGTTTCTCTCTCTTATGCTGTTTTACTTTGTTTTTGTTGTTTGTTTATTTTTTAACCAATTTTCAGTCATGACTCCTCTGAGAATCAGATGATAGCTCTGGGTTCTTTCTTCAGGAAAAAAACACAGAAACCCATATATCCTCAAAAACTATGTACATTATGGTGCCTTTGTGCTGCCTCCCAGCATCCCTTTTCAGTGTGTTCCCTCAGCAGAGTGGTGACCCCTGGGTGGTGAGGGAACAAAACCAAGGTCCCCACTCTCTGAAACCTCCCGCCCGCCAAGGCAACATCCCTTGAGAATCCTGTAAGGCCAGCTCCCATGTGTCCTGCCAGCCTTCTTTGTAGAGTTCTATATTCCTGCACTGGGCCTTGCTGAGTGGAGACTGGCCAACATGAGGACAGCGAGGCATGGGCACTAGGCTCTGTTCTCTTGAGAAAAGCTCCTTCAGAAAGCTTTGTTCTACCTGGGATCAGCAGCTCTGTGCAGAGATGAATTCCTATGGGGGTTTGCAGCATCACCATCCACTCAAAGCATCCCAACTTTTACTCTCTGGTCTCCTCCTCAGGGGACCCCTAAACTGGTATCGAAACATAGAAAGGAACTGGAAATGGGGCTGCAAAGGCATGGGACGGAAGGTAAGTGTCCATATCAGCATTGCCACCCCCAGCCTGGGAGCCACCCCCAGGGCTTCCACCTGGTCAGAATTGGGGGTGGACAGACTGACCTGCTGGCTCCTCCTTTCCCTCTGGGATGTGGAAGGGACTCCACCCAAGGGTTTCCTCTTAGGACCTTTCTTGCTGGTGGTTTCATCGAAATGCTAGAGGGTGGCATTGGGGATACTGTGGGGGCACATCCAGGCGACTACAGCTTTGGTCCAACATGCCTAGGTCACCCAGCAGCACCCCAGGCCAGGATAACAGATGGTCCAGGGTGGCTCCCAGAGGTAATGTGTCTAATGGAGCGGTGACCACAGAGGAACCCTAGGTGCTCTCAGAGAGATGGGACTTTTGCCACCTTGAATAAGTTAAGCACTAAGTCTGCTCTTTGTCAGGCTGAAAATGGGATCTCAGTCTCTAGGTCTACAAAGGTAGAGGTCCTTTGTAGAATGGAGGTCCCCAGTTTCCATTCAGAACATTAAAAACCAGAGCTGTGAGGGCTAGCAGGTGGCGTGGTGGTTAAGGTGCTGAACTCCCACATGGCCACCTGTGGTTCTAATTCTAGACCTCGTGGCTAGAAAATCATGCCAGGCACATGTGCATGCATGCCCCAAAATCCTAGGAGAATGGAGAAGGGATTGCAGTGTGACTGTCCCCAGTGGGGGGTATTTCCTCACTTTCCCTCTCTCTGCCTCTCTGACAAGCACACGTATACCCTGTGGCAAAAGGGAAAAAAAAAAAAAGCTATCTCCATGACACAGCAATAATACACAGCTCTGGAGAAGCCAGGTCCCATACGGTGTCCATGGTTTGAATCCCCAGCTGGTCAACATGAAACATACCAGGCACACATGCAAGTGCCTAAGATCTGAAAGATCTGCTGGGCTAGAAGGCTAAAGAAAGGAGATCACAGCATGGCCAGACCCTGTGGAGGGTGCTCCTCACTCTAACATGCACACACATACTCTGTCGTGAATTTAAGAAATGAAGAAAGGAAAGAAAACATTCAAAACCAAAGAGAAATCACATCACCCTCCCCGCCAACCCCTAGGGTGGTGCAGGGAGCCAGGTACACGTCATTGTTCAGTCAGCGTGCATGCAGTCGACGTCTCTCGCACATCGAGGGAAATAACAACAGAGAGGTGGGAAGATGAGCCTCGATGGTGTGGAGGCGGGAGCCCCTTCCTCTGCAATTATCTGCCAAATCTTCTTTCCTCTTTTCTTGTCTCTTCCTGTGTCCCCCACCAGCAGTTTACATTCTGGCCTGGAACATTCTGGAGTTCACAAAACCCCACAGCAGCCCAGGATTCGTTTCAGCATCAAAAGCACTTTTGACCTCCCCCTGGTTCCTAGACCTTTAAGGAGGAGGGGTACAGTGAGAGCTACAGTTCCACATGAAGGTGAAAACTAGTGCAAAGTCCTCAGCCAGGGACAAAGCGAAGGTGCCTTGCACTTGCTAATAGTTGCGGGGTAGGACAGTGAGGGCAGACCAGGGCTCTCCAGACTGCACAGTGTCCCCATGTTCCCTTTGTCAGAGGGAAAAAGTGAAGTGGATTTTGCATCTTTTCATGTCAAGTTGGCAACTGTTGTGGCTTCCCTATCACTCTCTGGAATCTTGGCTGCCCTTTTTAAGAGTTTGTTTCATTCAGAGAAAAAGAATCTTGATCTTCACTCAAGGACAAATTCCCTCTTTTCTGGTACTGTGAATATCAGTCACACAGAGCAGGCCAGCACGTCTTTTTACTTATATACATGCACATGCACAAACCCTACATTGGTCACTGTATGGCTAACTCCACCATATTTTTCAAAATTTTGCCAGAGGAAGTATGCATTTGCCAAAGAGGCACAGAGAGGGAAAATGAGGGGGAAAAAACAAAAACAAAAACAAAAACAAAAACAAAAAAACACCCACTCTCCCATGGGGGAATGGCCATGACACAATCCCTTCTCTATTTCTTTTTGGATTTAGGGCATGCATGCATGCACATGTGCTGGGTGTGTTTTTCATCCCACTGTGGGATCCAGCCACCCTGACCACCGTGCCACTGCTGGCTTGCTACCACCGTCATTTTAAAGATCTCCAGTAATAGCAACGGCTCCTTCATATAAAGCTTGGTGGAAACAAAACCAGGACCATGGTGATGCAGCAGGGCTCTTTGCAGGGGAAGAAATGGTGGAGGGAGCCCCTGGGCATGAAAACACAGTAGACCTTGGGCATTAGTGGAGGAGTACTAGTTCCTCCCATCTTCTTTCTCCCTTCCCAGATCCTGATTCCAGCCCTGATGGTAACTGCAGAGAAGGACCAAGTGCTGGTTCCTCAGCTCTCCAAGCACATGGAGGACTGGGTGAGGGAGCAGCTCTGCAGGGGGGCTATCGTGGGTGGAAGCACAGGTGCCCAGAGAACACAGCAGTATCATGCCCGCTGGAAACGCTGACTGGAGTATTTCCCTGACAGTAACGTTGCTATCAGCTCTTGGAGCAGCAGTCATGGGGATTCTCCCTTGCCTCTGCACTGAGGGGGTGGCCTACTGACAGCAGAAAGGAAAGTGTCCACTCACAGGCGACCTCCATTGTCCCCTACGCCAGACCCATTTGTGTTCTGCCATTTACTTTCTGGGTGGGGTTTTCTTTCAGATCCCCCACCTGAAAAGAGGACACATTAAGGATTGTGGGCACTGGACACAGATAGACAAGTAAGGAGACATGGGGGTGGTGAGGGGATCCCTGAGTGGAGGAGAACAGGACTTCCGGTTCGCCTTCATAAAATTTTTCCTGGTTAATTGTGCTGGCGTTGGCCTGATCAGCTATTCATTTACCTCTGCCTGAGGGGTGAGGGGAGTGGTTGGGTCCAGACCAGTGTGAATTGCATTTTTATTTTGCCAGAGGGACGCTGTGCTCACCAGGAAGACAGAGAG
Organism: Tupaia belangeri chinensis; assembly: GCF_000334495.1. Taxonomy (NCBI): domain Eukaryota; kingdom Metazoa; phylum Chordata; class Mammalia; order Scandentia; family Tupaiidae; genus Tupaia; species Tupaia belangeri. The sequence goes on along the minus strand of NW_006159863.1, from coordinate 1,558,978 downwards.
AGGAAGAGGAGAAAGTACCACACCACCCCCCCATGGGGGATGGGTCATGCTGCAATCTCTTCTCCATTTCTCCCTCCGTTTTGGATTTGGACATGCACACACCCAGCATGTCCCTCAAGCTGCTGGGTCTGGGACTCAGACTGCATAGTTGGCTGTGTAGGGTCCAGCTGCCTTAACTACCATGCCACAAGATGGCCTACAAATTGCCTCTTACTTCCCTTCCAGGCCCACCGAGTTGAATCAGATCCTCACTGAGTGGTTGGAGACTGAAGTCAGGAACCCACTGGTGGTCTCGAAGATTTAGTACGTGGCAGGTGCCACCCTTGGCAGGAACTCTCATGTTTCTGTCCACTGGGAGCCACCCTTGGTGCCAGCTGTGGCCTTACCTGCTGCTCTCGTAACCAGAAGCATTGCTCTGAAGGAGTTTGCAAAACGAGTGATTTTCTTTACATGAAGTGATTGACATTTGACATAATTTTAGATCCAGGAGAAATCATGTGATTAATTCTCTGGGTATACATGCATCACTTCTTTATCCCTAAGAATGGTTCGTGTCTTGTTGGGGGACATGTGGAGACACTTAGGCAGTGATTTCCTTCTCATCAGCCCGAAGTTTTGCAGCAAAATCAGTAGTTCCATTTGAAATATCTTGGCAGAGATTAGGACCCTTGATTCAATAAAGCTAAGACAACTGCCCCTGCTGTCTCTGTTCCTGGGAAGGCAGAGTACATGTTCTAAGAACGCATCACGTTGGAAGGGATGCTTTCCATCTGCTTAAGCCTTTCTGTGTCCCCGAGGCACTGGGTGATCTGGCCCAGTGTTCTCCCAGGAACCTTCTGGAGGATGGTGTGGTCTGTGGTCCACTCTCTGATAGAATAGTCCTTAGCCCCAGCAGCCACGTCCCCTTTTTCTCTGCTTCCCTGACAGTCAGCTCATGTGCAGATGCACACTGTGAGAATGTGAAATGTGCTACTGGGGCAGAGGAAGCAGATTTTAGATTTTATTTCATTTTAATTAACTGAAGTTCAAATAGCCCCATTTGGCTAGTGGCTGCCACAGCTCAGTGTAGACCCAGCCGAGCTTCTTCTTCAGACTCTCTTTTCCCTTGTCCTTCCTGTTAGACACCACCATGTCCACCAATTTCATCTCCTACAACTGTCCATCCTCTGCTCTGCTTTGGGCCCCAGCACCTGGTAGCAGCAGCCTCCTAACTGGTCGGTTCACAGAGTCAGACCCTGAATGTTGCAGGACCCCCATGGTAAGGCCCATGTGCTGGAGCCCCTCTTGGCCACCAGCCTGGCCCTGTCAATCCTAATTTGTCTCCAGCATGATCGACCCTGAACTCCTGCAGACACAATGCTAGTTTTCCTTGACCCTCACCTTTGCTTATGCATCCTCTTTTGTAGAATCTCCCACCTGCCACCATCTCTATTAAGTCCCCAGGCTGAGTCCTTGTTCCCTCCTCCCCTAGCTTGAAACATGTGCTCACAGAGGTATGTGCATCGCCCTCTCTGCACTGCAGGAAAAGCCTGCGTAAAAAGTGGTTTCTCCAGGTTGAATTCTAAATTATGATGAACATAAGTTGGCCAGGCAACAAGGTTGCATGTTATGGGTATGCAAGAAGCCCGGGCAATTAGAAGTGTCATCAACTATCATGTATGCAGTACCAGGGTGTGCCTGGAGTCTTACATATACCAACCTCTGATCCTTCCAGAGCATTTTCCCACTTAACAGATGGGGAAACTGAGGTTGGTTTAGATAGCTTGCCCAAGGTCAGTTGGCTGCTTGTAGGCAAAGCCTTGGCTCAGGTGCATGCTGTCTCATTCCAAATGCTGTGGTTTTTCTACCAGAAATATTTTTTCGAAATCTGGAGCCACATCACCTAGTTAGCTTATCTGTGGCTTTCGCATCATGTGACCTCAAGAAAGGGTCTCCATTCCCTTCTGTATTTTTTTAAAGAATTATTTATTCAAGTTTATGTGTCACTGTTATTATTTTTAAATTTTCTACAGGGCACATGCACTCACCAGAAGAGAGAGAGAAAAAGTGAAAGAGAGAGAAGAGAGGGAGAAAGTGAAAAACAAGTTGCCAGGTCTAGGACTCAAACCATGATTGGCCATGTGGAGTCCAGTGTCTCAACCACCTTGCTACTTGCTGGCCCCAGTTCCCTCATGTATAAAAAAGGATGTCAATAGAACCTAACTCGGAGGTGGTCGTTGGTATTAAGTATGTTAATTTATGCAGAGTTCTAGAACAGTGCCTGGCACAGAAGTGCTATAGATATATATTAGCTGTGAAATTCTCAGTTTCTCTCAGAAAATTTCCAACCACACCACCAACTCCCTCATCCTTTTGCATCCGAGAATTAAAGGGTTCATTTAAAAGGCAGCTGTGTAGCCCAAGAGATTGACTACCTAAGCCAGACAACATTATTTTACTGACTGGGTAAACCAAGCTCATTTGTTTTTTGTTTGTTTTTAAATTTTGCCAGAAGGTACATGCACTGGCCAGAGAGTGGCAGAGAGAGAGAGAATACCACCCTTCCCCCAACTCCCAGGGAGGATGGTCAAGCACAATCCCTTCTCCTCCATCCCCCCGTCCAGTCAGGATTTGGGGCACACACACACACACACACACACACACACACACACACGAGCACCTGGTGTGTTTTTCAAGCCACTGCTTGCAGTCAACCTGTCGGATCTAGCTGCCTTAACCACCTCATCACTAGCAGGTCCACTAAGCTTATTCGTAAGGGAGCACTTGGGAGAAAAGGAAAAAATCTGTCATAATAAGGAGCACAAACAGGCAAACCTGTTTTCTCTTTTGGTTCCATTTCAAATGCTCTGTCCCATAATCCATATAAAGCATGAAAAATGTCCCCCAAATTCTACTCTTTTGGTAAATAAGTGTCAAATGAATCAAGTCCATAGCACTGCAAATATATATATATATAACCAATTATACAAGATTGCAGGCCCTGAAGGATGCTAGACTATAGAAGGTCTATAGGTTGTGCAAGAAAATACTAGAGCCCTATTTCCTGATAGGCTTTAGGGGACTTCAGGCCACACATCGACTTTGGTCATTGTGGCAGCAAAGAGGGTTAACTGGAACAAGAGGGAAGATTTTCAGATGCCACTTTAAGTATATCTCATCTGAAGCGTGTTCAAAGTGATTGAATTGCAAAATGTGATTTTTATTACACAACTACGAAAGGCATAAGTAACAAATATGATCACCCTTCAAGAGGCATGGCAGGCCGGCTAGATGGTACTGCAGTAACACTCTGCTCAAGTGACCCTGGATCCATACCGGAGGTGGCAGGTTTAGTTCCCAGTGGACACCTGTGCATCAGCATGTGCACCCATGATCCTAGCTGGATGGAAAGGCTGGGACAGGGTTGTGAGGGAGGATTGCCAACTAAGACCCTGTCGAGGAGCCTTGTCTCTCTATCTCTCACACTCATGAAAGAAAGAAACTTGAAAAGGGGAAGGAAAAAAAAAGCCTGACGATCTCCACAGTCTTACATCTATATATTGGTGAGGTTGTAGTGCTCCAGGATGGAGTTAAGATCACTCACCTCTCTGTCAAAGGAGGATCACATGATAGCTGTCAACTACAGCATCCAGGGTTTCCAGGAGAAGTGTCTTCTACAATATGAGTCTGTTAGACTAGATGGGACAAAAAGCTATTTCACCTCTCTTGGTGGCGGGGAGGGGGGCATTTCTCTGTGGTTTTAGGCCTTAAAGTGACCCAAAGCAAGTTTCTGCATTGTTCACATAAACATCATCATTGGCACAAATTAAAAGAAAACAATGGTTAAAATATCTAGGTCAGAAGCTGAGAAGTTTTACAACAGGTGTTGGGCGGAAAATACTATGCTAGCTGTTCAAAGGAATCTATCTGGTCACAAATGATAACTTTCTTATCTTAGCAATTGTAGGAGTTTCTTCTGCGTGTTGGCTACTGTACCCAGTTGTTTAATTGTCTGCCTCCCCTGTTAGGCTGTGAAGCTGTTGGGATTGGAGACTAACTGTCCAGGTGATTTATCCTTGAACCCAACCCAGCATTCTCCTAGCATGGTGTAGATGTTCATTAGGTATTTGCTGAATAAATTAGAGAATGAGTTCATAAATGAAGGAATGGATAAATAAGTTAGTTTTAAAATCTTCATCTGGATGTCTTACTTGGCAAGACGGCCAGCCAATTACATGACTGTTTTCACTGTTCCAAGCCTTGATGGATCTCTTTGTAAGAATGCTGGTATGGCCCAGCCTGGTGGTTCAGTTGGTAGCAAACTGAATTGCAGTGCTGGAAGCCACATGCCAGCTATGTGCACAGGTGCCCAAGACCCTGATGACCTGGGAGACCAGGGAAAGGTATTGCAGTATGATGAGACTATGTTGAAGGTAATTCTCTCCTCTCTCTCTTTCTCCTTCTCTCTCTCATATGCATGCACATACTGTCTTGCATAAAAAGTAAATAACTTGCTGGTGGCTCAGCTATGGTAACCTGTGCATGACACTGCTGCTTGGCAGGCTGTATGAGAGGCTCGGATTCAGTTGCTGGCCGACCCTGAAAATCTGTGCATGGTGGCAAATGCCTCTCCTCAGTTAGGAGGCTGAAACAGAGGATTGCAAACTCGTGGTCAGTGTGAACAATACAACACCTGCCTAAAACAGCTGGCTGTGATGGTTATACACCTGTGGTCTCAACTACTTGGGAGGCTAAGGGAGCAGGAGGATCGTGACACAGTGAAACTCTGAAAACAAAAATAAAAACACCACTCACACACACATATACAAAAAAGACTGCAGCATCTCTGCTTATAGAACTCAATTCAGTGGAAGACACCCAGAATCTGACAATTTATTGGATAGACTGCAATAGAACATCAGTGGGTTTCTGCTGCATTAAACACAAAGGCAATCATTATTTGAATAATAAAGCTGAAGTATTTACAGTTGCTGTAGATGTTCAGTTTTCAACTTTCGAAGATATACGGGGGATCATTCTGTCAGTTTAACTAAATACATTTTGTCATTTTCAAATGCAAAATTTTTTGAGGATAGTACCTGCTTTTGAAAAGACTATCAATGATGTTTCTACTTCTGTCATGTTCACTCCTCTTTTTTAAAAATAATAATAAAATACACATAAAACTTACCATTTTAACTATTTTTAAGTGTACAATTCAGTGGCATTAAGTACATTCACTGTTTTGTAACTATCATCACTATACATCACCAGAATGTTTTCATCACCCCAAACTGAACTGTAAACACTCACTCTCCATTCTTCCTCCCTAAAGACCCTAGCAACCACTCCCTCCCACCCCCACTGTCAGCTGGGCTATCCTAGAGACCTGGAATAAACTAAATCACTCAGTCTTTGTCCTTTTATGACTGGCTTGTTTTACTTTTACAGTGATCTCAAGGTTTATCCATGTATTTGCTGGATTAGAATTCCATTCCTAACCGAAGGCTGAATAATAGGCCACTATATACTTACAGACCACACATCGTTTAGTCATTCACTTGTGGATAGATCCTTGGGTTGCTTCCACATTTTGGTTCTTGCCAGTAATGCTATGAATGTGGCTGTACAAATCTATCTTCAAATGCTTGCTTTCAATTTGGGCAGCCGTCCCTAACCTTTTTGGCTCCAGGGGCAGGTTTTGTGGAAGACAGTTATTCCATGGACTGGAGGGTAGTAGGGAAATGGTTTCAGGATGATTCGAGTGCATTACATTTATTATGCATTTTATTTCTGTTATTATTGCATTGTAATATATAATGAAATAATTATACAACTTACCACAGTGTAGAATCAGTGGGAGCTTGTTTTCCTGCAACTAGAAAGAACCTGCCATCAAAGACAAACTGGAATTACAGGGAACAAAGAGTGAAGATGTGAATTTTCAACATGCTTCCATGTGAAAATCTAATGCCACCACTGATCTGATAGGCAGTGCTCAAGCAGTAATGCAAGTGATGGGGAGTGGCTGTAAACACAGATGAAGCTTCACTAGCTTGTCCTCCACTTATCTCCTGCTGTGTGGCCCAGCTCCCCCAGTTCCAGGGCTTGGAGACCCCTGCATTTGGGTATGTATCCAGAAGTGAAATTGTGGAACAGAGGATGATTTTATGTTTAATTTTTTTTAATGTTTTAAAGTTAAAAACATTAAGCATAAAAATTAAAAATATTTTAAATTTTTAAAAAAATTTTAATTAAAAAAATTAAACATAATTTTTTTTTCCATATGGCACATACACTTGCTGGAGAGAAAGAGTAAGAGACAGTGAGAGGGAAGGTGAGAAATCATCCCCCAGGGCAGATGACCACACTGCAATCCCTTCTCTCTCCATTCTCCTCCTGGGATACATTTAATTTTGTGAGGAACCACTGTACGGTTTTCCACAGCTGAACCATTTTCCATTCCCATCAGTGACACACAAGGGTTCCAATTTCTCCATACATCGCTGACACTTGTTCTTTCCATACACACAAACGCAGACAAATACACTTATGTATAATTTGTCAACCTAGGGGGCTAGTAGGTGATGTGGTTAGGGAGGGCACTGGACTCCCACAGGCTGCCCATGGTTCAAGTCCCAGACCTGGTGGATTGCTTTCTCACTTTTTCTCTCTCTCACTCTCTAGTAAGCACATATGCCCTATAGCAAATTTAAAAAATAATAATAAATAAAATTAAATAATTTTTAAAATAAAATTGCCATCGTAGTGGGTGTGAAGTATGTCTCATTGTAGTCTTACTTGCATTTTCCTGATGTTTAGGGATGTTAACAATCATTTCTATGTTTAATGGCCATTTGTATATCTTTTTCGAAGAAATGTCTGTTCAAGTCCATTTTTTAATTTATTTTTTTTATGTGTTTGCTTGTTTTGTCATTATTGACTTGGTTCTTTGTATATTCTGTATACCAATCCTTCATAGAGGATTGCAAATAAGTCTCCTTTTCTGTGATTTAGGTTATGCAGGGGCAGAAAGTTACAATACCTTTTCTCGCCATCATAAGGGTGATGGCTAATACTCTTAAAAGACAGATTAACAAGAGAAACACATATCAAGGCTCCCATGTCATTTATGTGACATAAGAGCTTTCAGAAATAAAGACCCAAGGACAACTCTGTTTTTATGCTTAGACTTCATGAAGAATAGACAGCTGAGAAGAATAGAAAGCTGAACAAAGGGTATGATCTCTGGGCCTGGTAACAGACCAAGGGGGCAAACCCAGCCAGACCTGTCTGTTCTAGTTCTTCTTGGTCTCTGTGTGTGTGTAACATTTCCTCCTACTCGGTATGGAGCAGAGCCTTTCTAGAATGGGGATTTTTAAACAAGAAGGAAGAGAGTAACCTCTTAGGGTTTTATGGCTGGCTTTAGGGGAAAAGTTTCTATGACCTGCCTTCACTTTGGGGGAGAAAAGGACAGTGGACAAGAGGGTAGCAGGTTAGATGGGCCTCGCTTCTGAGGCCTTCCTCATTGCCTTTACAGTATTCAGCTTGATAAGATGCCATATACTTTGGTGTATTCTCTGATCCCCAACAGATGTAAGCTCACTTTTTTCCTTTTTTAAACTTTATTTTTAATTTTAGATTTTTGTCATAGGGTACATGTGCTTACCAGAAAGAGAGACAGAGAGAGAGGGAAAGCAAGAAATCACCCCCTCCCCCCAGGGGGATAACCATGCTGCCATCCATTTTCCTCCATTCTCCTCTCAGGATGTTGGGCCACACATGCACATGTGCCCAGTGTGTTTTTCAAGCCTCCGGGTCTAGGACCCAAACTGTGGGATCTAGCATCTTAAACACCCCACCACCTGCTGGCCGGTAAATTCATTTTTTCAATCAATTAAAAATAACATCTATTTTTAAGAGTTCATAGATTAGCTCCTAACTTCTGTTTCTTAAGCAGTTCATCAGTTTTCCATGATGTTAGTGCCAAAGGGAAGGATGAAGCATACCATCACTAGGAAGCCATTGTGACTATTTGGGCTGGTGTCAGAATTTCAGAGACAGAAACTAGTCTTTGCTTATACAACTCAAAGCGTGAGAATTCCCGAAAAAGCCCCAAAGAGTGGTATTTATTGCAGTTTGACTACATTAGAGGGATGGATATTTGTTGATTACTACTATCAATGATCCTGGGTTCAGATGAAAGAACTCTGAATGGCATGGACTATTTTTGACAGTCTCATCCTACTTTGCCTTAAAAATATTGAATGAGAGACATGGTGGTTAAGTCACTGGATCCCACATAACTGATTTCACAGTTCAAGTCCCAGCCCTGGTGGCTTGAAAACCATGCTGGGTGCATGTGGATGCATGCCCAAAATCCTGAGAGGAGGATGGAAGAGAAGGGATTATGGTATGGCCAATCCTCCCTGGCAGATGATTTTTCAATTTCCTTTTCTCTCTGTTTCTTTCTGGTGAGCACACTTGGCCTATGGCAAAAATCTAAAAAAAGAAAAAAATAGTGAACTTTGTACCTCACTTAGTATTTTAAGGAGAATGACCTGACTGAGAAGGGTAAGGAAGTCACATCTGTAGACCAGAAATCATTATATACTCTTCAAAATTTTCACAATAAGAGGCTGGCAGGTGGCGTGGTGGTTAAGAGTGCTGGACTCCCACATGCCGAACCATGGTTCAAGTCTTGGGCCTGGCAGCTTGCTTTCTCACTTTTCCTTTCTCTTTCTTGCTCTGTCCCTCTCTGGTCAAATTAAAATAAATAAGTAAAGTAAAATCATTCTTTAAAACAAATTCACAGTAAGAGGATAAGTGTTTCAAAGAAATGTGTTATGTTATCAGGAACAAATGGTATATTAAGAAGCTCATTCTCATTGATAAACAGCTCTGGAAGGGGAAACAATTAAAAAAAAAAAAAAAGCTTTTTGGTGACTCCTAAAACGATATCGATTTCTCTGGCCAAGAAAGGTTTGAAAAAGTTAAGACTCAGCAAATATTGAACAAGCTGAGTCCTTCAGACAAGACAAGATAAACAATAAATCCTTGACCCCAATCACAAGATGGTAAAAACACAGATTGAATGAACTGATGCACACGATTTTTGCTGATTTTTAAATTTCTTCTCATGTAATTTCATTTCTTTCAATAAAGGCAATTTATAAGATGGATGTGATTGGTTTGGGGTGAAGATAGAAACATCCCATCCAAGATGCAGAGTGAAGAAAGAAGACCTCTGTGTGGGCCAAGGCTCTGGGAAATGTCAGCAGAGGGGGTTGTGGGGAGTGCCAGGCCCACCCAGGTCCCATAGCACTAAACTCAGAATGGATAGAGGAAACTTAGACTCAACTGTACTTGAAAGAGAAATTTGTGGGTAGGGAGTTAAAACATGCTTTGCCTGGAGCTGTGGAACAGGGTTTGAGGGCGGAGTGGGAAGTGGTTATGGATTTGGGGTGGTACCAGGCTATATCTAGCATTCCCCTCTCCTCCCTGCCATGCACCTCTCTATTCCTGGGACTTGAGACTGACCCCATTCTTGTGTTGGCCACTACCCCTGGGTACCTTCCAGGACTTGATTTGGGATAGTGAGATGAGACAGTAGCCAACCTGATAGGAGCTCTGTCCATTCCTCAGCCTCAAGCTCTGCCTTTCCCAGCAGGGAGTTTGGTCCTGTCGGGTCTCTTCAGTTGGCAATGGAACTGGTGGCCCTGGAGCTGCAGGCCCTACCCCCTGGGGGCTGAAGGGCCAACCCCAAGTGAACAGATGCAGAAAGATGAAGCCTGGTCTTACTGTTCTTTTTCAGGAAGGTCTCACTGGGACATCAGCCTCTGGAATGGTAGACACCGATATACAAGTCTGCCAGGGTTGCCAATCAGATGACTCACACACAGACATTTTCTTCCTCACAGCTCAAGGCTGGAAACCTCAGGTCAAAGTTTGGCAGGGCTTGCTCCCCTTGAGATCTCTCTCCTTGGCTTGTAGATCCATCTTCTCCCAGTGTCTTCATGCAAGAGGTCTTCCCCTTCTCTGTGTGTCTGCAGCCTCGTCTCTTTGTATGAGGATACCAGTCATATTGGACATGACCTCAGTTTACCTAATTCCTTCTTTTATTTTTTAAGCTTATTTCTTTCTTCTATGAGTGAGAAAGTAAAAGAGAGAGAGGAGGGGGAGAGTGTACCACAACAGGGTCTCAATGCCAACATGCAAGCTCAGCCCTCAGTCAGCCATAGACTCCAGGCAAGTGCCTGCCTGGCACACCCAAAGAGGTCTCAAAACTTGAACTGTGAATTTTCCCATGTAAGAGTGCCTTGCAGAGTGTGACATTTTACCAGTGTACCACTGTCTGGCCCTGTTTATCACCTCTGTAAAGGCTTCACTTCCAGTATAGCCATATTCTAAGGTACTGGGACTTTGCAATTCAACATGGGGATTTGGGTTTCAGCTCTTTCCCCAGAGTTAGCTGGGTTAAATGGCCTGGTGTTCCACAGGCTCTTCATCTGTCTCTGGGGCTCCCCTCTCCATAACTGAACACTGCTGAATGTTCATCATTAGTATCACCTTCACCTGCCAGACTTATGTGACCACCCCTCCCCCAATTCACAGCATTACAGTTGAAGTTGAGAGTGCAATCCTGTACACACACACACACACACACACACATATGCAAACACACACACTTGCACTTGGATGCAGCAGCAGAAAATGCAAGAGGACTTCAAAGTTTGTGGACAAATGGAATTAAAGTACAAGTACAAAAATAATTTTAATCCACACATAGTTTTTCATAGTATGCATTTACCATGAGCTTTTGGAAGACCCCTTGTCCTGATTTGGGGGATGCAGGTGTGCCTCTGAATCCCCTCTCTAGGCCTCTCATGTGTATATCTGGCCTCAGGCCTCATTCCTCCTCCAGACTCCAGAGCTATTGCTCATGTTTCCCACTAGACACCAGCTCTTGGCTGAGAAAGATCTGATACACCAAGATGGTGAGTGGTTATTACTTTGGTTCTGTGTCAGGCACTGAGCCAAAGGACACAGAAGTGTCCCAAGGACCCTAGCATAGCAAACTCTCTGTAGGAGGACAGATGCAAGAGCTGGTGACCATTCTAAGCACCGATTGTCTCCCAGATGAGGCGTCCCTCATACATCTTCTGTAAGTTTATGTTGGCCCTGAGAATTAGGCAGAAGTGCTCCCATTTTATTGAAGAGGAAACAGATTTACAAAGGTTAACTGGCAAAGCATGGATGGAGAAACCTGGTCTGTCTGCCCTAAAGCCTTCTCATCTCCTCAATGCTTGAATCTGGAGAAAGGGAGACCTCCACTAGAAGGTGTTGCTTGGACTGTTAACTTTTCCCCTGTGCTACAGCTACTGACATCCTGTCTCCCTAATAAAGGTGCCAACTTGGTTTGTTCATCCCCTAGACCTGATGAGTAGAGTCATACACACAGGGACTCACACTTCAGCTGCCATGTGGGCCCTCCTCCAAGCCAGGGGGCACTCCTAAGACTCCCCAAAGAACACTACAACCCAGCCTTCTCAGACCTATGGCTGGCAATGTCCAGCTCCAGAATCCTGAAGGTGTCAGGATCAAAGCTCAGGCAGCTTCCTGAAACAGAATAGACACCACTTGAACTCTGCCCCTCCACTTTCCTGCCTTCCACCACCCCCCTTTTCCGCAAGGGGGAGGGGCAAGCCTGAGCTCCTATTTGCATGCTAGCCTTGATCCTGCTTGGGGCGGAGCCTGGGCCACACTGTTTACCTGCTTTACTGGCCCCAAGGCCCTTGGTGTGCACCAGCTGCAGAGTCAGCCCTGCACCAGCCCAGTTTCAAGGTCCCAGCACTTCCCATTGCCCAGGACTTTCTTCCCGGAGAAGCCAGAGTCAGCCAAGGCCACTGACCACAGGAGCCATGGTAGGGCCTGAGATGGGGCCAGTCAGTACAGCGCGATGTGTCTGGGATGGGCCTGTGAGCTGGTTTGGGAGGGCACTATTGGGCCAAGTCTGAAGTCAGGGTAGGAAGGCTATAGGGACTCTCTTGAATTGGACTTGAGGCTTTGTGGGGTACTGGGATGATAAGGTGTGTATGAGAGAGAAAGGTCTGGGTTGGACTGCAGTGTCTTCACTTGTTTGCTGTGTAAACTTGGAGAAGTTACTTCACCTCTCTGAACCATTTTCTGCTCCTAAAAATGGAAGCAATCTGTCCTATTTTAGGGCATTACTATAAAGCTCAAATAGGACAGGACATGGAGAAGATCCCAGCACAGTGCTGGGGAACAGCAGGTTTCCAGCAGATGGCAATCTTGCCCCTGGGACTCTATGGCTTGTGGGATCAAGGCCAGGAAGGCTGCACCTCTGTGGAGTCTCCCAGACTGAAGGATCCTCGTGGGAAAGCTGAAGACCAATCCCAAGTCCTTGGGCCTCCATGGCCAGTTTCCCTGACCACCTACACATCCATAGTGTATCTTCTACTGGGCCTGGGGTGGGACAGTGTTGTAGTCTAACCAGCGAGAAATAAGAGGACATCCAGACATAACCAAATTTATTGATGTTTTATTGAGTAATAGGCCAGTAACTGCAGGAGGACTCATGTCTCTCAAAAACCCCACAGCCCTGAGTGTAGGGAGAAAGACGCTTATAAAGGCAAAAACCCACATTTGGGCTGACAGAGCAGGGGCAGGAATCATTGAGGGAGAGGTGACAAGGGGAAGGAGTGGAGATTCCTATGTGTAAGTGGTTACAGAAAAAAGCCAGATCAAGCAGGTCAATAATCTCTAGACCTTTGCTTAAGCACAATGGAATCTTAATAATCTTTATGGCTAGGGCAAGGGGTTTGGTGATTGATTATTCTATCACTAAGGAACATCTTAAGGTAGGGAATTTTGGGTTATTTAGCAAAGACAGCCGGAATGTTAATCACTCTGTTTACTCTAGGCAAAAGGAGAAAGCTAGTTTCCACTATAGAGAGGAGTTAAAAATGGAGGTGCTCCTGCTTCACTGCTTCACTCCCCACTTCTCTTTCACGGGGATCAAATCATCGACTCCTCAGTATCAGCTAGAAGGTGGGGTAAGACGTTTCACTGAATTTAAAGTCCAGTTTGAACTGACTTGGGCTGATTTCTTGGTCTCCAGTTGCTGGACACAGTTGCTCATGTGCGGGAGTGTCTGGTTGGACTGGCTTGGACCAATATTCATGATTTACAGCCACTAGGTTCAGTCACTTACAGGAGGTCGTGATACAACACTTCCCAAGGCAACGCAAGCAGTTTACGGAAGCAGAATAGCATTTGGTTAGGTACTTCTGGAAATAACAAAGTATTTTTGCAAAACAGAAAGCATATCATTCCCCCTTTTTTGAATCTCTTCAAGTATCTGTTGAAGTGGGTCACCCTGGTGGTACAGTGCCTGATATGTTTAGGTTGTAGATATAGAGGTAACCAGCATTTAATATTTAATGGCTTTTATCGTCTAGGAGACAGATCGGATAAGAAAACTGAGTAAACTAGAGCCGAAAGTCAGAATTAGAAGCACAGTTAATAGAGGACTTCACAGTGACAAGGGCCAAGGAGCTACTACCAGAAGCCACTCTAACCTTCCCATGAGTCAGCACTAGCGTGTCCTTTTTCTGACCATCTGGTCATAGAGCTGCTGGGCCGTATTCCTGACAATGCCTGACTTAGAGTAGATAACTCTGGAGTGACTAGAGTAGAGCTGTTATTCTCTGGTCTCTGAAGTATTGTCAGAAAGGACCTTCCTGGTTTATTTTTATGGACCAAAGTCCTGGTGAGTCCGTGGAAGCAGTCCTCTTGGCCTTGGTGTGACAGAGCTACAGGCTAACTTTAAGAGTGGCAGGAATAGCCAGTACAACTATGTGAGGCCCCACCTAGACTAGTTGGAGGGGCTCCTCTCTTTTATTTGTTTTACTATATAGAAAATTTAAAGATATTAGTACAACTGTCCTTAGAACATTAACTTGATTAATTTTTGCAACTCTTTCTTAGACTTTTGTAACATAACTCAAACCTTCAACAACATGCTTTAGACCTTTTAGCTTTTGTCCCTTTTTTTCTTCTGTTCTGAGATAGCCATTCTATTTTTTTTTTTTGGAGAGGATTTTTGCTATAGGGTGTGTTTGCTCACCAGAAAGACAGAGAGAGACAGAGAGACAGAAAGCGAGAAATCACCCCCCAGGGGGGATGACCACAACGCAATCCCTTCTCCTCCATTTCTCTTGGGATCTTGGGCATGAACGCACACACACCTGGCATGAGTTTAAGCCCATGGGTCTGGGACTCAAGCCCTGGTCGACTACTTGGGAGTCCAGCGACCTAGCCATTATGTTAACTGTTGGTCCCAGCCATTCTATCTTAAAACAATAACTTTATTATACAAAATTGCTTCTATATAAAAACCTTTCCTTTTAACCTTTTTCACTAGAAATACATTTTTACAGCCATAATCCTTCCTTCATTCTTTATCTTATTCTCTTGGTTTTTATCTTTACAAGTTTAACCCTAAAAATTACCTTAATTTAACAGACAAGTTCAATTACAAACATTTATTCCATTTACATTTACCTAATTTTTGTCTAACTATTGTTTTAAGTTATTTATGGAAACAAGGCTATTTAAGGTGTTTTTCTTCTAAGAAAAGTAAAACCAGGCTAGTCCTACATTAGCTAGCCTCATTTCATCTAGAGACTGACCTATTAGACACCAAAAATTTTCCTAATGTTTCACAAGTTTTTCTTTTCCTCCAGGATTTGATTCCTAAAGGAGCGGATTCCTAAGGGAGCCTTGCCTCAGGGTTTAGGATTTACCTGATACAAGCAACACATTTTGAGATAACCCATTCCTAAGGCGATCTAGATTAGGCACAAAGTATTTGTTCCAATCAATTTAGCAAGCTTTGTTTTTCCCAGGTGAGTAATCTGGTGTACCTGATCTATGATGACTCGCTCAGTGGCCTCAGGGACTATTGGCCCACCATCTGGTAACGGCAGCCATTCTTCAGATCTGCCAGTAGCCTACTGTTTGTGGGCCAATTTTTCCTTCTCCTGAGTGTAGGAGGGCAAGGATGGAGAACAGAGTCCGGGTGGCTATAAGCTTTTAGCTGCTGGTAGAGGTGTCTCCCCTCCAGCTAGGACTTACACTTTCCTCTTTGCCACATGGTCAGCCAACCCATTTACTACTGTTTTGTCTTATTTTCTATGAGTGTACTTTTGGAAACAACCTTAACTTCTGATTTAGACAGAAATTAATCTTAGTCACTTTAAGGGTTACCTGAGGCTTGTCCAGTGAAATTGTCAGATGTCCAAGGGCAGTCATTGGGGTCTTCAGCCCCATCAATCCTCAATTTCAGAAGACAGCATGGACTTCAGAAGTCCCGAACTTACTTCAGAGCTCAGTACATTCTATCTCTAGTGACCAACTCCACATTGGGGACAAGGCCCCAGTGGGGGACATGAGGATGCCAGTCATGGGTGTTGTTTAGTGCCCAGGCTGCCCACATTGAAAACAGTTTCCTCTGAGGCAGAGGGTCTGATGATCTGGGATGTTTCCAGATGCTGCCCTCAGAGAAGTTCCAAGCCTTCAGGATTACCACGAGTAACTACTGGTTGCCTTTAAAGTGAGAGTTAAATCTAAGGTCAAGGTGCCTTGCCAATTATGTTATAACACTTCTCTGAGTTACTTGGGAACTTTCCTGATATCTGTTCTGAGTTGTCCTACACTGAGAAGTGAACCTCAGTTTCAATAGCTCCTGCAAGGAGTGGCTGAATATTGTCAGGAGGAAAAGCCCAGCTTACAGGTTTTACAAGGCATCTGCCTTATTGCCTATACAAAAACCTCGCAGCCCTGAGTATAGGGAGAAAGGCGCTTATAAAGGCAAAAACCATATTTGGGTTGACAGGGCAGGAGCAGGAATCATTGAGGAGGGGGAGGTGACAAGGAGAAGGCATGGAGATTTCTGTGCGTAAGTGGTCACAGAAAAAAGCCAGATCAAGCAGGTCAATAATCTCTAGACCTTTGCTTAAGCACAATGGAATCTTAATAACCTTTATAGCTAGGGCAAGGGGTTTGGGGTTGATTATTATATCACTAAGGAACATCTTAAGGTAGGGAGTTTTGGGTTATTTAGCAAAGACAGTAGGAATGTTAATCACTGTTTACTCTAGTCAAAAGGAGAAAGTCAGTTTCCCATATAGAGAGGAGTTAAAAATGGAAGTGATCTTGCTTCACTGCTCCAGCAGGAGGTCTGAGTCCTGCATTCTTGGGCAGGACTCATCTATCACCCTTGACCTCATCTATCACCCTTCACCTGAGAAGGAACAGAGTTTTCTTTTTTCTTTTTTTTGAGAGGTTTTTTGCTATAGGGCGCGTGCGCTCGCCAGACAGAGAGAGACATAGAGACAGAAAGCGAGAAATCACCCCCAGGGGGGATGGTCACGCTGCAATGCCTTCTCCTCCATTCTCCTCTTGGGATCTTGGGCATGCATGCACACGCGCCCGGCGTGAGTTCTAAGCCACTGGGTCTGGGACATGAACCACGGTTGACTATGTGGGAATCCAGCGACATAGCCATTACGCTAACTGCTGGTTGCGAGAAGGAACAGAGTTTTCTGTGGAGTCTGCCCATATGACTACGAAGAGCAAAGGGAGATTTAACAGGAGGCCAGAGCAGACCCGCACACAGCTTCCCACATGTTTTATTTTCCCATATAGAGTTTCTAGCTGTGTTTACTCTTCCCACCCAGAGTTTCCCAGCTTGTGTTTAATCTTTCCACCTAGAGCTTCTGATACATGTTTAATCTTCCCATTTAGAACTTCTGGCGGGTGTGTAAGTCTTCCCATGAGCTTCCAGCCCTGTTTACTCTTCCTGCATAGAGCTTCCAGTGCACGTTTACTCTTCCGGCAGAGAGCTTTCCGTGTGTGTTTAATCTTCCTGCGTTGAACTTCCGGCAGACATTTAATCTTCCCCGAATAGAGTTTCCAACAAGTCTTTGTGAGGAGAGCTTCCAGCAAGTGTTTAATCTTTCCTCTCAGTGTTTCCAGCAGTGTTTAATCTTCCCCATAGAGCTTCCACTCTTGCCCCGTATGTATTGCATGTTTAATCTTCCCCTTTAGAGCCTCCAGCGCATGTTTAATCTTCTGGTAGAGTTTTTTGCCCATGTTTAGTCTTCCCATGTGGAGCTTCTGGTCTTGTTTTTGTTTGTTTGTTTGTTTTAAGAGAGATTTTAGCTATAGTGCAAGTGTGCTTACAGGAGAGACAGACAGCATGTGAGAAATCACCTTCTAGGAGTGATGGCCCTGCAGTAATCCCTTCTCTTCCATTCTTCTCTTGGGATTTTGGGCATGCATACACACCGGCTGAGTGTGAGCTTTAAGCCACTGGTCCAGGACATGAACCATGGTCAACTACATAGGAGTCCAGTAAGGTAACCATTACACCATCTACTGACCCTGGGCCTTGTTTAATGTTCCCCCATAGAACTTCCCATGTAGAGCTTTCCACCTGTGTTTAAGCTTCCAGGGTAGAGTTTCTGGCTGAATTTAATCTTCCTGTGCAGAGCTTCTGGCTGGTGTTTACTCCTCCATCATGTGTTTAATCTTCCCATATAGAGCTTCCTGCAGGTGTTCAAACTTCCCAGAGAGGCCATCAGAGCTAAGAGATGCCTGAACTTTGCACTGTGGCCTCATTCTCCTGTCACTACACTGTTGGAGGAGAGGGGCGGACACAGGACCATGAATGGTTGGGTCAGCTGACCTGCTCAGATCTGACTTTTTTCCTGACACAGGTCCATGGCTACAAAGGGGTCAAGTTCCAAAACTGGGCGAGGACCTATGGCTGTTCCCCAGAGATGTACTATCAGCCCACGTCTGTGGAGGAGATCAGAGAGGTGAGTGCCCACCTCAGCATGGCCTGGCACAATAGACCACAGCTCTGGCCCTAGGGAGGAGGCAGGGTGATGGACCTTCCAGAGCTAAACTCCTACCCATGGCCCAGAACTGCCAACCAGGTGACTTGTGAATAAAAGCAGCTAAATACAGGGGTCTTGTCCCTTCTCACCACCCAGCAGCCACATCACAACTTTCTGTACCCACAATACACCAGGGCCTAGCAGCTTTCATTGCAATTCAGACTGCATCTCCAAACTGCAGACCCACAAAGGACCTCTTATTCTTTGACTCAAAGACATTACAAGCTTAGATACCTCAAAGTTTTTTTAAGGAGTTATTTATTATTATTAATTTTTAATTTGACCAGAGAGAGATGGAAATTGAGAAAGCAAGCCACCAGGCTCAGGATGAACCACAATCAGCCATGTGGGAATTAAGTGCCTTAGCCACCATGCCACCTACTGGCCCCAGATGCCCAAAATTTAAAGGCCAGGGATGATAATAAGTGTCAGAGCCAGGATTCAAATAAGGGATCATCTGAGACCAAAGTCCCCTGCTTCTTATGCAGGAAAAACTACAGGAAGAAAAAGGAGTCATGGTGCTGGGCCCTGGAAGAAAGAGTTCATTAGACCTTGGGGAAGGACACCAAGAGTTAGAGAAGTGAGGAGAATGACAGAGAGTCATAGTGTGAATGTTCAGGCAGTGTGAGGGGGTGTGAGCAAGGACATGGTGGAAGTGAATAAATTCACTTAGGTGACATCAAAAGGAAGGAAGGCTGAGGTTTGGTCAGTGAGGTGGAGTTTTATCTGAGCTGAGGCCTGAGCATGATTCTCCTAGGGTGCACAGGTACTGGTTGTCTAGAATATGCCCATGGAAAATGTCTCTGAAGCCAGTTCAAAGAGAAGGGCAAGAAGAGGGAAGGTGACAAGTGCTTGCAAAGAGCTCACATTGATGTGTTTAAAATAATGCAGACAAACTGGCTATACATTATCCGCTATATCATGAATTTTAGAACATTGAAATGATAAAATAAAAAACAAAAATAAAACAAAAAATGCACAGGACTTTTATGTGGCCTGGTGGTTAAGGCAGCCAGATCCTACATGGCGGACAGCACAGTTTCAGCCCCAGCAACCTGAAAACTACACTGGGCAAGTGTACACGTGTGTCTGAAATCCTAAAAGGACACATAGAATAGAAGGGATTGTGGTGTACCCATCCCCCATGGGGAGGGGTTGCTTTTTCCACTTCCTCCCTCTCTCTCTCTCTGGTGAGCACAAGTACCCTCTTGCAAAAATAAAATAAAAAGAAACGAAGACAGGATGGAGTCACATGTAAGTTCCTGCAGCTCAGTTTGAGTATGTGAACTAGGGCCTTTGGGGCAGTAACCCTTGATGATGACCAAACCTCATCTCCTGTCTCTCTTGAGCTGTTGAAATTTCAATAGACCTGGTAGTCCACAGACTGCTCTGAACTGCTTTTCTTCTCAGTGCATTTATTTATTCACACTATGTTAGAGACCTCCTATGTATGCAGAGCCTGCAGGAGGCTCTAAGATACAAAGTCAAAATCAGCCACTGTCCCTGGAGGAACCTTCATTCTAGTGTGGGGACAGACTGGAGGTCCTCCGAGGGGCGTGAGTCCTATCCTGAGGACTCTAGGGCACCCTGGCAAGACTTTACTCTGGCAAAGCACGTCATTGAATTTGCCTTTAGGAAAGCCTCAGAGTGCAGTGAGAGAATGGACCAGAGCCCTGGGACACAGAGAGGGCTCCTTGGTCCTCCATCCCAGCTCACTCCTGGCCTTTTTCTCTCACTTTCTTTCTGGAATGGCTGGCACAACAGCCTGGAGCCAGGGAGAGGCCTTGGAGGCCTGGGTGTGTACCGCCTGGGCTGACCACACTCCCTGCAGGCCAGGCCTGGACCCTGTGTGCTCTCAGGCCGCCTCAAGAAGGAAGTCCTGACTCATACTGTGTCCTGGCAGGTGCTGGCCCTCGCCAGGCAGCAGAACAAGCGGGTGAAGGTGGTGGGCGGAGGCCACTCACCCTCGGACATCGCCTGCACCGATGGCTTCATGATCCACATGGGCAAGATGAACCGAGTCCTCCAGGTACTTAGAATGCTTGGCTCCCCACTTCTACCTGTCCACGGGTCCTGCTTTCTCAGCCTCCACCCCAGATCCTAGGTCAGAGTCCCTTAGTCTTTCCCTCAGTCCTTGTCCTTGCTCTGCCCTTGAGTCCCCAGAGAAATATTTCAATTTTTCCCTGCCCTTGTGTCCCCAAAGAAATATCCTGATTTATAGTCCTCCCCTGAGCACCTCACCAGAAACCTCCCCTGGCTCTCTCAGGTCTCTTGTCAGGCCTGCTCACCCCCTTGAAGCCAGGAAGAGGATGCCCACTCCCACCCCCACCTCCCCAGTCCCCCTCACCCCTGCCAGAGCCTCCTCTCCACCTCTCTAGGACAGGGCTGAAAGTCAGGCCCTGAAGGAGACACACAGGGACGAATTCCGAAGGGCCGAAGTGCCATTTAGCTATTTGTACAAATAAGGAAACAAGATCAGAGAGGGCGAGTGGCTTGCCTAGTTCACACAGTCAAGCAGAGCTGGACACAGACTCGGGACTGATACCAGCTTCATGCTGGGTCACTGGCTATGGTTCAGCCAGCATGAGGCGAGTGCTTCCCCGACCCCATGCCTGCCAGTGAGTCCGGGTGCGAGACAGGTGTGGTGCCCTTAGGATCCTATCCTCACCTGCTGGGACCAGCTCCCCTGAACTGCTGTTTTTGGCAGATGAGCTCCCCTTCTCCCAGCCCTGCTAAGAAAGGTTCTGGGTTTCTCTCTTCTTTTATCTGCTCAGGCTGACAATCTTTACCTCTTAGAAAATAGCTGAGCCAAGACATCAGTCACGGCAGTAATTAGCACTGATGGCTAATTAGTGAGGATTGGGTCCTGGCAATTGATTTTCCTGATCTCTGCGCTCTGGGTCAGTGGAATGAGCATGTGCTTGGGAGTCAGACAGCTATGGATCCTCAGCTCTGTTCAGCCTCCAATGTTTGTGTAACCTTGGACAAGTGACTTCAAGTCCCTGAACCCCAACCTCTTTCCTGTGAGGTACAGAGATGGTTTCTATGGGCCAGGGCCGCTATGGGGATCTCATGACAAGGGTCTTGTCCACATGACAGGTATCAATTGAATGTTAAGGCTCCCCCTCCTTTCCAGTTCTTAGACCTTGACTAGATCTCCCCACGGAGAGAGTAGGTGGAGACTCTGAACTCCATCCAGCGAAGTCAAGATGCTGTAAGGATAGGCCCTGCTTAGTTGTGACGTTGCACAATTATGCAGGAAACCCTGCCTTTCTAGTTGGGTGGAAAGCTCGACTGAGTGGACATGGACAAATCTCTTCTCCATCCTGTACCCTGTTTCCTTCCCCTGTGAGATGAAGGGTTACAGAGTTTTCCTGAAGCTCTAGCATTCTCATGCTCTGTCTCTCCTTTGGCTGCCTACAGTGGGCAATGACCCAAGCCATTGGGGAAGATACACTTACACTCACTCATGTTCACATTCATGGAGGAGCCTGGCATAAGTGTCAGGGTGGGAAAGGGCCCAGCTTCTTCCAGATGTGCTGGTCTCTTGCAGGTGGACAAGGAGAAGAAGCAGGTGACCGTGGAGGCTGGCATCCTTCTAGCTGAACTACACCCACAGCTGGACAAGCATGGCCTAGCCCTGTCCAAGTAAGAGCCCCTATCGCATACCTGGGTGGGCCAGGGCTGCTACCACCTCCTAGCCTGGTTTCAACTGGACACTCAGGGATCTGGAAAGGGCCTGAGAGGAGTGTTCCAGGAGTACCCCTTCTCTAGGTCCTTCCTCTTCCTCCTGTCTCCCCATCACCCATGAATTCAAAGGCTGTTGTGTGGGAATAGACAGAAACAGACTGGAGATGAGCTAAGTATTAAATAACAATTCAAAAGGGGGGGGGATAACTATGAATCAGGTTCTGAAAACTTGCAACAAAATTCTAGGGTCCAAACACAAGGATATGCAGACTAAGCACTCAGAGGAAAAAAAGAACCTGACAATTAGACCACAGGCTTCCTGGCATTCTTCTCTGTGGTTTCACTTGTCCCTCCATTCAAAGTGGAGGGAGTGAGTCGTTGCTCAGATTTAATATCAGGATACCATTCAAACAGGTGCAAGCAAAGCGAAAGAAGTGAATCTCTGCAGGACTTTTGAGCAGTAGAAACAGTGACAACCATTAGACACAGAGGTGATTAGAACACTGGGGTAGCAGTTTCTCCACAACTGGAAATTACACTCATGGAAACTATGGTTGATCTTCAGTGCGGAGGGTCTGCTCACCTCGGCTTTAATATCACACTGATGGGAGTTTTTCCCCGAGGCATTACAATTCCTTTTCACTCTGGAAACCATCTGTTCCTGCCTCTCTAAGGAACATGGAAACCAAACATTTGTGGATCACCTACCGCCACAGGCCACATTTAGTTCTGGAGAGGCAAAGATGAATAAAACCCAGACCACACCTGCAAGAAGCATGAGCAGTAGGTTCACTGTCATCGTGGCATTCAGGGTCATGCCAGGCCCCTGTAGAGCCCGGCTTAGCCTTCTCATCCCGGGGAACTTCAGAAAAGGTGGGAATCAGAGTAGGCTCCCTATAGGAGGAACCATGGGCTAAGTCCTTTTAAGATGACAAGGTATCGGGACCAGCAGTTGGCATAATGGCTATGTCTCTGGACTCCCATGTAGTCGACCATGGTTCAAGTCCCAGATCCGGTGGCTTAAACTCACGCCAGGCATGTGTGCGTGGGTGCCCAAGATCCTGAGAGGAGAATGAAGGATAAGGGATTGCAGCTTGGCCATATCCCCGGGAGGGTGATTTCTTGCTTTCTGTCTCTCTGTCTCTTTGTCTCTCTCTGTCTTTCTGGCGAACACATGTGCCTCATAGCAAAACCCTCTCCTCCCCCCCCCCCCAAAAAAGAAAAAGATGACAGATAATCAACCAGAAAAAGGAGTAAAGAGATTACAGGCAGAGAAAACAGCATGAGCCAAGGGCCCGGAGCGAGGACTAGTGTGGGCTGTACAGGGACTTGTAAGCAGACTTTAGGGCAGAACCCATGACCAGGATAGTAGGTACGTTCTCTAATTTCAAGCAGTAGCACTTGAGCCTGAAGCATCTCTGTGCCCTGTTAACGAGATATCTCGATCCTCTCCCAGGGGCCTCATTTACTTTCCAATGTCTATCAATGCCTCACTCCATGATTCCGGTCATGGAGTGCCTGCCTCTCCCCTTGTTATCTCCATCTTTTCAGGGCCCAGAAGCCCTCCCTCCCTAGGGGCCTTGCTTTTATCCACTTCTTTTAACATGGTCCTTAGCTTATTTCCAAGCTACTGTGTAGTCTCCCTATGTTTCATGGAGAAGAGACGTTACATTATGGTGCGATTAGTCAGCCTCTTTCTCACATGTGGGTCCTTTATATTTTTTGCCATTAAGAAATGCTGTGATGAACATCTTCATGCACGAGTGCTTCTGCATGCTGCAGCATTTCTCAAGGGCAGAATTTCTATGATCCTTTAACATCCAGGTATTTTTGGAAGAGACAATATTGTCAACTAACCAACAAATGTGGCCAAAGAGACAAGAATAGGCAGGAAGGCAAGTGGGTGGGAAGGGAAGGCTAGTTTCTTTCATCCTCTTCCTGTTCTGCTAGGGCAGCCCCCAGATCTCGCTGTCTCTCCCCTGGAAGGTATAGAGTGAGATTTTCTAATCATTGCCAAATTGGGTTGCAAGTAGGAAATGCAGAGCCTTGGTGTCCTCCAGCCTGCCTCAAGTGCCCTTGTTCCATGGGTCCCGCTCAAACCTTGTGTGTGAGCCAAAGCGAGTTGGAACATTATACTGCACAGCAAGTTCCAGTCTCCCTGGCATTCAGTAATATTTAGCAAATACTTGTTTGCTTCTCCTTTAAGTAAACAAGGACTGGGATGTCTCAGAGAAAGCTCCTGAGAAATAAGATTTTTTTTAATTATATTTTTTAATTGTTAGAGAGTGTGTTAGGGGAAGAGAAAGTGAGGGAGAAAGTATCCCCAGTTGGGGATGTTCACACCACAATCCCTTCTTCATTTCTCCATCCTGTTAGGATTTGGGGCATGCATATACATTCACCCAGTTTTTTGTTTTAGTTGCCAAGGCCAGGATTTGCACTGTGTGGTTGACAATGGGGGATCCAGCTCCCTTAACCACTAGACCACAAGACTAGCCTGAGAAGTAAGACTTTTGAAGTCCTGATCTACCTTTCATTCCTGACCCTAAGATCCAGGCATGTCTTTTTAATTTCTGCCTGCACCATGCCTGCACTGGGGAAGGTGGTGTACCGCGCCCCCTTAGAGGTCTGGTTCTCCTGTGCACACACAAGCCTCTTCTCATTTATTCTAGGGCCTGGAACACCAGGCCAAGGGATATGCACTTTGTCTTGGAGGTCCCAGGAACCCCTAAATTTTCTGAGTAGAAGAGATGGCAGGACTCCTCTTACTTCCCCTTGGTTCAGGAAGATTCTCACCTCCTCAGACCTTTCTGGGATGTTCATTTGTGCCATTTGAACCCGGTCAGTTCCATGAGAATTTTTTTTTTTTTTGAGAGGTTTTTGCTATAGGGCGTGTGTGCTCACCAGACAGACAGCAAGAGACAGAGAGACAAAAAGCGAGAAATCACCCCCTAGGGGGGATGGCCACGCCGCAATCCCTTCTCCTCCATTCTCCTCTTGGGATCCTGGGCACGCACGCACACGCGCCTGGTCTGAGTTTTAAGCCACCGGGTCCGGGACTCGAACCACGGTCGACTACATAGGAGTCCAGCGACATAGCCATTACACTAACTGCTGGTCCCTCCATGAGGATTTTGAGCCTTTGATAAGCTGGGTAAAGACACATGTTAGCAGGAGCATTTGGCCTTTGGTTGGTGGAGAAGATACTGTTTTCAGAAGGAGGATGTAGGAAAGAAGCATTGCAGTCTACAGACACCCCATGGCTGGGACACCCAAGTCTCCTAGACTAGACTGTTTCCCTGACTCATCTGACAGGCCGTAAGACAAGGAAACAGAAGCCTGGAGTGAAGGGCTGGCCAGCCACACACTGAGGTCGTGGTGATTTGGGCGGAGGACCCACAGGAAATGATCAATATTTCTGCTCCATCTGCGGTGCCCGTTGTCCTAATGGCTTTTGTGTCCCTCTTGCTCCCTCCTGCTGAGCCAGCCTGGGAGCCGTGTCAGATGTGACCGCAGCGGGTGTCATCGGGTCCGGAACACACAACACGGGGATCAAACACGGCATCCTGGCCACACAGGTGAGTCCACCTGACTGTCAGTGAGCAGAGGGCTGGGAGGAGCTGCAGTACCTGGGCAGTGGGGGGCTAGTTGCTCCATGGCAATGCAGGCTCGGCACTGCGTGGGTCTCCAGCCCACCTGTCTCCCTCCCAACAGAGACTCCATGGGCAGCCTCTGGGAGCATCGCTTCCTTCTCTCAGCCTGAACACAGCAGGAAGGCCTCATACATGTGAACACTAGCAGCTGCAAAGCGCCCACCCCACCCCCACCCCCCCCACACACACACCTCCATCTCTAGGTGGCTCCTAGCAGTCATGTGGGAAGGGGCAGGCAGGGCAGGGGGTGCCGTTGTCATTGAAAGGTATGAGCCAGGAGCCAGCCAGGGGAAGGGACTAGCCAGGTCAGTGAGTGAGGAAGGTCCAGGACAGGAGCCAAGGCCATCTGCTGGAGAGCCACACACAGGTGACCCGGGATGCACTATTTCGTCTTCATGGAAGTCCAGACTGGGAAACTGGTTAGGAGCATAAGTATGGGACTCAAACGAAACGTCAGATCAAAATCTTCTTCCACCCCTCGCTGGGTATGCGCTTTAGAAAGATTTCTTTAACTTTTCTGACACACCTGTAAAAAACTCTCTGAAATAGGGAGAATAACTCTCGACTCATGAGGAATAAATGAGACAGTGGATGTTAAGTGCATGGCCAACCAAATGACAGTGCAGAAGATGTTGCATGAGGAGCCACCCTTTGGAGGACAAACACCTTTAGCTGTCAGTATTTAGAGGGGCTTTCTTATGAACCAGGCTGGGCTTCCATGGAGCAGGCTGCTGGGATATGCAAAGTATTATGTAAAAACCATGCATGGATTTAAAACAAAAGTTTTGTACCAAAATAAACTCAAACTTTAATCCCATTTTCCCACAAGCTTTTTGTAGTCCCTTCCATTCACAGGCTAGTTGCTTCTTTGGGAGGAAGGAGGGAGACCCTGTGCTAGTCAGTGCCCCATACCTTAGATAGTGCTTTCTTCACCTGTGTGAGGTCGTCAGCACTAGGGACCATGGGACCTCTGGAGCTTCAAGACTTAGCACTGGGCTTGGGTTTTGAATGTCAGTTCTGCTACTCTGTGCTCTCACTGTGGAAGCTTCAGCACTGCTGAAGACTGGACCACAGGGATCACCTGGAGTTTCTCCCAACTAACCATACAAGTGATGGCTCTACCTTCTGCCATGGTTCTGAAGACAGGCAGCTGATCAAACACGTTACAGTGTGACTCCTGGGAGCTGGGTTCCTTGTAGTCCAGGCTCAGAGCAACACAAAACAAACCATCTAAAAGCCATTTCTATGAAACATAACTTCACAAAGGTAAGCCTAATTCACAGTCACTACTCCTTAAACTCACTTTGCTTTCTCATCAGCACCATGTTCCCATTTTGGTTGCTATTTGTCAATATGCTCCTCCCTCTTTTCACCATGAAGTCCTCAAAGAATCACCAGGCAATAGTAGGACATTCTGCAGGTGGGGCATGAGCCAGGAAAGGGGAAAGACTGAAAACATTGATGCAAATCATTTTTGACCCCTCCCATAGGCCAGAGGCTTTGCACAAAGCACATGAGGATTTGTTGGACCTGAAATTCAGGCTCTTGAGGCCCTCCATGGACATAATGGTTATCACACCCAAGGAATTTGCTGCCCAAGAGAGCAGCAAACTGGTAACTGGGAGTGGAGAACAATGTTGAGACACTCTCCAAGTGTTGGCCCCTGTTCTGGTCTATAATCCAGGACTATGTCATGCTGGTTGCTTTGGTTTCTATGCAGAATATGAAAATAATCCTGAGTGGCCACAGATCAAAATGCACGTGGGATATACTAGCCATTTCTCTTAGGAAGCCCAGCTGAGCAAGCCTAGGAACCAATTCCACACATTCCACCAATGGCAGAGAACGAGGGGAAGAAGACTAACACGTTTAATATCTATTATCCACCAGGCAGTTAGTCGCATGCTTGGTATATTCTACTACTCGGTCCTCACTAAAACCCTCTGAGATAGTTTTATCATCCCAATTTTACAGGTAAGGAAATGCAGAGGCTGAATAGCATGGAGAAGGTCACATAACTCAAACATATAGAGCCCACCCTCTATTAAAGGTTCTTGACCCTGTTGTGTTTCACAGGCCAGCTCTCATTCAGTGTCCTGGATCTTAGGCAAAACCCAGTCTTTGTAAAAATCATTGTGATGTGCTCCCTCCCACAGATGGCCACCATGCCCCATTTCTGCCAACTTCTCCTCTCTGGTCTTTGGTCACTGTTAATCAGAATTAGTTCCACTTTATCTGTTCTCTCTCCCTGAGCCCCCAGTCACCAACTACACATGTCAAGAGCAATTTCCATCCAAATTAGCAGGTAGTGGAGTGTGGAGAAGTACTTCAACAGCAACGAAAGAGGTTCCTCTGGAAACCTTTGCTAAGGGCAAAGATGCAGAAGTTCATCACCAGTTTCCTACTGTGCATCCTAATCTTTGTAGAAACCCAAAGTTTCTAGGTTGGATATGGCCAAGGAGGAGAGTCTAGTTCTTCCAGGAGTGAGTTCTCAAATGAGACTCAGTTTGGCTCACATATGGCCCAGGAGAGCTGACAGCAGGCAGAGAGAGTCTGCAGGGCCTGGCTCCCAAGTCATGTGATAGAACACCAGGTCTGGACCATCCCCACATGCATGCATGTCCTCACTTTACTTTCCCCCACACCTTCACCCAGGAACTCTAGCTCTTTGCAGCCTGTCTCTCCTTACAGATCTTCTATGCAGTGGAAAGGCCCTCAAAATGAAGGAGGTGGCATTTTGGGAGGACAAGTTAGTGGAGTCCAATATCATCTTGTGCGATGATGCCCCATCCTCTCGTGAGGGCTGATGCCCACCCATTCATCTTTGTCTCTCCTGTGAGACTGAGAGCCCTCAGCTTGTGACAGTAGACCTAGCTAGCCAAGTCCCAAGTGGCCAGATGATGGGAGTAGGTGATATCTAGCCTCACTCTGAGGACAAATGGGGAATGAAAGGCAATGGCTGTGGGTATTATGAGGTGTGGTTCTTCTACACTGCCAGGTGGTGGCGTTGACCCTGCTGACAGCCAGCGGAAACATTCTGGAGTGCTCGGAGACCAACAATGCAGAGGTGTTCCAGGCTGCACGAGTTCACCTGGGCTGCCTTGGAGTCATCCTCACCATCACCCTCCAGTGTGTGCCCCAGTTCCACTTGCAGGAGACATCCTTCCCCTCAACCCTGAAAGAGGTACCGGTCCCTTGCTCACCACTGCTCAGCCTCAGAAAATACATGAAGGATCTTGACACATGGGCCGCCCCCCCACCAACAGCCTCTCACGGCTCCTCAGTCTCCCCTAATGGAAAGGTACTGACCTTGCCATCCCTTCCCTGGTCTTAGGGATACTTGTGGCCAGAACCCTTTTGGGCAGATCAGTGATACCAGAGCAGCTACAGCGGGTGGCAGAGCTGTGGGCAAGAAGGGGACTTGCCCCAGAAGGCAGATGTGAGCTGACTATGCATTGGAGGGTGTTAACTCTCAAGTAGCCTTTAGGATATGCCCAGGATTGTCTTTATAAAGGATTTTCTATGACAGATGCATGGAGTAACTTTCATGTTTGTTGGTTGCCTCATTATTTGTAGGATATTTGGATCTGAGTGATGAGGAGAAGGAGGAAGGACTGTTAATTAGTAGCAGTGCTTCTTGAGTGAATGAAAAACAGTGTTAGCTGGATAGATAAATAAATGGATGGATAGGTACTTGAGTAGATGGACTGGTGGTTGGACGGATGATTAGCTAGATGAATGGATAGATGGGTGGACGATTGGATGGATGGATAGATGACACTCAATAGGGCTGAAATGTCTGAAATCACTGATATTTACTAAATTATAGGAGTCAAATCTATTGTTCCAAGTTCTTGGGAGTTTGGATTCTTCCATAGCTACCTTATCATTTGATATGAACATATCATCTGCATAGATGGAGTTGGAGTGATGTGAGCATAATAGACCCAACATGGTTAAGATGAAGATTATGGGCTTTGGAATCAAATAGATTCGACCTTTACTGCTGGTTCTGACACTTCTAAATTGTGACCTTTGACCACTCATTTAATCTTACTGAGCCTTAATTTGCTCATCTAACAAGAGAATTAATAATGCTTACCTTACAGTATTAAATCTGAGGATTAAATCAGATGATACACATGAAATATCTAGTTCAGTGTTAAACAGACCCTCCACGGGAACCAGCAGTTAGTGTAATGGCTATGTTGCTGGACTCCCACGTAGTCGACCGCGGTTCACGTCCCGGACCCGGTGGCTTAAAACTCACACCGGGCACGTGTGCGTGCGTGCCCAAGATCCCGAGAGGAGAATGGAGGAGAAGAGATTGCGGCGTGACCATCCCCTCTGTGGGGGTGATTTCTTGCTTTCTGTCTCTATGTTTCTCTCTGTCTGTCTGGTGAGCGCACGTGCTCTATAGCAAAACCCTCTCCAAAAAAAAAAACAGATCCTCCACTGCCCCCCTCCATGGCACCCAGTAGGTGCTAAATGGAAACTATTATTACCTAGCACTTGGTCTAAAAATTCTTACTACTGGAATTTCTTTTTATTTTCTTTTTAAAAATTAATTTGTTATTATTATTATTCTTTAACTTGGTATAGAGCATTTGTACTCACCAGACACACACAGAGAGAGAGAGAGAGAGAGAGAGAGAGAGAGAGAAGTGAGAAAGCAAGCCACCAGGTCTGGGACTCAAATTACAGTCGGCCATGTGGGAGTCAAGTGCCTTAACCACCACACTACCTGCTGGCCCCACCACTGGAATTTCTAATGCACTAAACTGTAGGGCAAAGGCTTTAATCCAAAAGGGCCCTTACTCAAAGGCATTATTTGGTGGAAAGTCCTCCCAGAATTCTCAGCAGGTGGCTGGGAAAGTGATTCCATAGCTCTAGGCTATCCAACATTAACCCCAGCAGCACCTATGCTGAGTCTGCACAGGACATTGCACGGGTCATTTAGCAAATGAGCTGCCTGATGCCTTGGTCTAAGAGAGCAGGATAAGTCCAGGACAAGGGCATCTCAAATAATTGTTTGGCAGTAACAAGGCAAGGCTAAGCCAAGGAGCCTCATGAAGACTGAGACAGGGGGGAGAACACTGGAATGAGGAGGGATGCAGATATCCACTGGTCC
The DNA here is from genome assembly GCF_000334495.1 of Tupaia belangeri chinensis. Classification (NCBI taxonomy): domain Eukaryota; kingdom Metazoa; phylum Chordata; class Mammalia; order Scandentia; family Tupaiidae; genus Tupaia; species Tupaia belangeri. The sequence continues at coordinate 1,528,538 of NW_006159863.1, read as the reverse complement.
ACATGACCCTGCCTGGAGTCATCCCCAGCTCTGAGCTCTTTTTTTTTGGAGGGGAGGAGGGAGGTTTTTGCTATAGGGCGCGTGCACTCGCCAGACAGACAGAGAGAGACAGAGAGACAGAAAGCGAGAAATCACCCCCTGGGGGGGGTGGTCACACCACAATCCCTTCTCCTCCATTCTCCTCTCAGGATCTTGGGCACACACGCACACGTGCCCAGCATGAGTTTAAGCCACCGGGTCCAGGACTCGAACCGCAGTCGACTACGTGGGAGTCCAGCGACATAGCTATTACGCCAACTGCTGGTCCCGCTCTGAGCTCTTAAAGGCCACTTTAGTTGTGCCTCAACCAGCCACCATCCCCCAGACCAGTGCTAAGTGGCTGATCTAGGCCATTCATTCACAGGATTTAAAAGCATTCTACAGTCTGCCCAGTGCCAGGTATACTGATTGAGAGCTACAATGGGGAGAGCATTTGGGAGCTGAATGACCTAGGAAATAACCCCTACAGCCATGAAAGAACATTCTGAGATTCCTTTTAGTAACTGTGAAGATGGAAAAGAGACTTTCTTATAACCCTTATGCCTCTGTTTTTCTTGGCCTTTCCTTTCCCTATTTCTCATGAGGTGAATCACTCCATCCTGGATGTGGCAGGGAACCTCACTGAGGTGCAATCCAGGGGTCCTTCTCGGGCCTATGCTGAACAACTCGATGGCCCTTTCTTCTTTCAATCACCCCTGGGGAGCCTGCCTCTCTCCCCCTGAGCAGCTATCAGCATCCTCTCTGCCTCTCAGTGCCCTCCTACTATGGATTGACTACAAAAAAGGTAATAGAATCTCCAACTTTCCTCATCACTGCTGCCTCCAAATGAAGTACACCAACTCTTCTAAACTAAGGAATTTTTAATGGATGGGAAATTATGGAAATGACATGCAAGGGAGGTTACAGGACACCCCATCCTAGTCCCTACTCTGAGGTTAAGCTTATGTGCTGACATAGCTGGTTGAAGGCACCATAGTTTTGGAGCTGAGCATCCAGGACTGGCAGCTAGTCAGCCTGCCTTTGGGGTTTCAAATTGAAGGCAGTGTCCAGTGAAGATGGCCTGCCTGGAGCTGAAGAAATAATTCATGTCAATCACTAGACCCAAAGAAGCCTGGCAGAGAGGACCAAGACAAAGACCATGACCGAGAGCAGCAATATAGGAAGGAGGTTTGGAAGAGGCCAGGGTACAGTGGTCATATCTGGAGAGGCACCCATGGGGCTGAGATGTAGAGCCAAGTCTATTGTCTTAGGGTATATGTTCAAGAGACAACTAGGATGAGGACTCAATCGCACTTAGCAACAGAGTGTGGGGGTGAGGGAGTAGGAGGAAGGAGTCAGGAGTGATGAAGCTACCACCAAGAGAATCTAGGAGGCTCAACAGGTACGGGGGACCAAGTTATTAGTTCAGTTTTGTAACCTGAGTTTTGAGGTACTTCAATGGCATTCCAGGGGAAGTTGGCTTTGAAAATCAGAACCTCTGGTGGGGCCAGGACTGAAAGTATAGATTGAGGGACCAGCAGTTGGCATAATGGCTATGTCGCTGGACTCCCATGTAGTTGACCATGGTTCGAATCCTGGATCTGGTGGCTTAAATTCACACCAGGCACATGTGCATGCGTGCCCAAGATCCCGAGAGGAGAATGGAAGAGAAGGGATTGTGGTGTGGCCATCCCCCCTGGGGGGGTTAGTTCTCACTTTCTCTCTCTCTGTCTATCTCTGTCTTTCTGGTGAGTGCACACACCCTATAGCAAAAACCTCTCAAAAAAGAATAAAGTAGGGAACCAGCAGTTAGCATAATGGCTATGTCGCTGGACTCCCACGTAGTCCACTGTGGTTCGTGTGCCGGACCCGGTGGCTTAAAAACCTGTGCGTGGGCGTGCGTGTCCAAGATCCCGAAAGGAGAATGAAGGAGAAGGGATTGCGGTGTGACCATCCCCCCGGGGGGTGATTTCTCGCTTTCTGTCTCTCTGTCTCTCTCTATCTGGCAAGTGCATGCGCCCTATAGCGAAAACCTCTCAAAAAAAAAAAAAAAAAAGAAAGAAAGAAACAAAACAAAAAAAAAGAAGAAAAAATATAGATTTAAGGGTTGCATTAGTCAGCTAGTGCTGCTTAATGAATACAACAACCTGAGTATCTTCAACAATAAACATTTATTTCCTCATTGTTTGGGAAGCTGGAAGTCCAAGATCAAAGTGTTGGAAGGTTTGATTTCTCTTGAGGCCTCTCTCCTTGGCTTGTAGATGGCCATCTTCTCCCTGAATCTTCACATGGTCTTCCCTCTTTGTGTGTCTGCATCTTAGGCTTTTACTATTATTTTATCTCTTTTTTTTCTTTCAAAGTTTATTGACCTAGTTCTTCCATGAGAAAGAGAGAGCGAGAGACAGGAACAGAGAAAAAGAGATAACAAGATAGGCATCCTCAGCAGAGTCTTCACTTTATGATCCAGTCCCAGACTCAGTCAGCCTGATCATGGGCATGTGTCTGTGTACCCATCACACACAAGGAGGCCCCAGGGTATAAGCCTGGCTTCCTCCCACATGGACCCAGCCATTAAATCACTGCACCACCATCCAGTCTCCTCTCCTCTTTTTATAAAGATATCAGTCCTCTTGGGTTAGGTTCCACCCTGATGAACTCATTTTACCTTGATTACTTCTTTGAAGATCTCATCTCTATAGACACATTTTGAGGATCTGCCAATTAGGACTTCAACATAAGAATTTGAGGAAGCAAGGAGTCCTCATCCCTCTTGGCAGTTGATCACAGGAGTGAATGAGATCATCAGGAGAGAGTGGGTGTGGGTGATAAGAGGGCCCTAGCAAACAGGAGCATTCAGTGAATGAAGAAACTGCCATAAAGAGATTAAGATTGGGACCAGCAGATGGTTACATCACTGGACTCCCACGTGACTGACCACAGTTCGAGTCCTGGACCTGACAGCTTGAAACTCACACCAGGTGTATGTGCATGTGTGCTTAAAATCCCTAGAGGAGAATGGAGAAGGGGTTGTGGCTCTACCATCGCCCCCCGCCCCCGGGGTTATTTCTCGCTTTCTGTCTCTCTGTGTCTCCTTCTTTCTGGTGAGCACACATGCTCTATACCAAAAATCTCTCTCAAAAGAAGAAGAAGAGATTAAGGTGAAGAGACCAAGGGGGACAATGAGAGAGGAATGAAGACAACAGGAGAGGGAGAGAGGTCAATGTCATGGAGGCACTGGGTGTTGAGTATCTATGACAGAAGAGTCAACAGTGTCCAGTGCTGCAGGGAATTGGAGATCAAAGCCAGGTCTGATCATGAGGCAGCCACAGCTGGCCTCTGTGAGAATGACTGTAGTGAAGCACTGGTCTGGTGAGAGGGCAAATGGGCATCACAGGTGAGGAGGATTTGAGCAGAAGAGACCACTTTCAACAAGGAAGGGGCTGTAATGCTGCTGAGTTATTGAATCTATTTTCCTGCTTCTTACTTGGGTCAGAATTTATTCATTTTTAAGGTCTAGGTCAAATGAATAGACATAAAGGGATTACTTCTTTTTTGTTGGAGAATTGTCTTTGAACTCATGCTGCTACTAAGATTTTAGAACTGAGTAATGGATGGTCTTATGGTACCTGGCCCTTCCTTTTTCTGCTCCTATTTGACTTGGTCAAGATGGCTGAGATTGATGACAGCATAGTATTGATTTTATTAGAGTCTGATTTGGAGCTGCTTTCACCTCCCTCTCACCCCAGCCTAACACACACACACATACCCACATGAGAGTGCATGCACACACACATACCCACATGTATGCACATGCACACACTCCCATGAAACAAATCTGTGTGCACACACACATGTACTAATGAGTGTGCATTCACATACATACATGCACTTAAACACCCACACTCAGCAGCCAACCACCTCTGTTCAGAACTCATTGCCTGCTGCTCATCTCTTAACACAGACATAACATTCTTGACAACTCAAAGTACTCTCATGCAATGGGCTATTATGAAGTTTCCAGTTTCTTTGACTTTGAAAGGCTGTGATGACATGCAAGAAATAGCAATTGCAATCTCCTCCCCTAAAAAGACAAAGTAGATGACCGCATATATGTGCGTGCACACACAGTTGCCAAAACTCTCAACAAGGTGATCCTCCCCAGCCTCCCAGTCAGCCAGCATCACAGGTGCACACGTGCTTGCTTAATGTGTTCAGGTCTATTGCAGGTCTGAACCCAGGCCTCCTCTGTAGTTCTAGCATCATGCAGCAACATCCTACCACCTGTGCCACCAGGAAGCCAAGAGCCTCAAACTCTTGGGACCTTGGTTTCTTTGTCTTTAAAAAGTGAGATCAGATAAGATGGTCCCAGAGGTCTCTTTTAGCTCTGATATTCTGAAGCCAATCAGTGATTGCATGTAAAATTGTCTCCCCATCTCCCCACCCTGGAGACAGAGGGCCATCTCTCATGTTGGAGCATCTGCTTCTCTCTGTTGCAGCAACTAATGAAAACTCTCAGGTCTTCCTGAGGAGGAGCATGAACCCAGTTGGGAATGTCTTCATGCTTCCCACTGCTGACTCCAGCTCATCTGGTGAGGGCTTAGGGAGCATGGTTTGCTCCTCCCCCTGATCTGTGAGTCATTGTGTCCTTGACAGATTTTCTTACCCCCAAAGTGGCTATTGTCACTTTTCCTCAAGCACTGCAGGCTACTCGAGGGTTTCCATCAGTCCCATCGCCAGCCACAGGCCATAAATAAGGACTACCACAGGGTGGGTGGCATTTTCAGTCCTGTGATTTACTGCCAGAAGTATGTGCAGTAATTGGCCCCATATTTAATTTGCTTTTGCTCTCTCTACTCAGAGAATCATTTAAAGGGCATTTGCAAGGGGTCGAGAATGCTTGGGCAGAAAGGAAAGATGGCTAAGATGAAGATAGAAAGACACAGCACAGGCCTTGCTGTCCTCAAAGGAAATGACCCCATGGAGGAGGAGGAAGGGTAGACTGAGGAATCAGAAAATTGACCCTTCAGCAGTTTCTTCTCACTTCTTATGCTTGGGATATTTTCCCTCTAATCCAAAAAGTAATACTAATTGCACCTAACTTCCAGGCACACGAAGGCTCTCAAAAACAAATGGGAAGGGACCAGCAGTTAGTTTAATGACTATGTTGCTGGACTCCCATGTAGTCGACCGTGATTCAAGTCCTCGACCCGGTGGATTAAACTCACGCCAGGCATGTGTGCATGCATGCCCAAGATCCTGAGAGGAGAATGGAGGAGAAGGGATTGCGACGTGGCCATCCCCCCTGAGGGATGATTTCTCTCTGTCTCTCTGTCTCTCTCAGTCTTTCTGGCGAGCGCACACACCCTATAACGAAAACCTCTCCAAAAAAAGAACACATGGGAAGACTGCAAACCTTCCTGTCCATGCATTTATATCTGCTCTTGGTTTCTTGCCACTAGGGAGTTCTCGGAGAAATGCCCCTGGTCACTGGAGCTGCAGACTTGTTGTTTCAAGGGTCTTAAGGCCTGGTCTAAGATGCACAGCCTTGGACTCTCTTTAACAGGGTCTGTTCTCTCCACAGCCAAGCCTTCTAGGTTGGCTAGTTCTGGGCCACAGAGAGGCATGTGAGAGCTGCAGGAAGCCAGGACAAAAGAATATGAGGATTGCTTCCTGTACATGAAAGTGAAGTTTGGACTCAGTTCTTCAGCAGATTTTTTTTCTTTCATATTTCTTTTCTTTCCTGTTTCCTTCCTTAAGACTTACAGGGGCTCCTCCAGTGCCCAAAGCATCAGCAGACCCATTAGGAGGCTGCGTCTCCAGAGCCAGACCACCTGGGTCTCCACTGACCTACAGCGACTTTGCACAAGTCCTCCCCGTGCAGTGAGATGAGAGCTCCACTGTCTTCATGGGCCCCTTGTCAGGATTAAAGGGAACCCTTGGTCCTTACTCCCCTTGAAAGCCCCAGAGACAGAATCTCCAATTCCTGCTCTCTCTGATCTTTTTTGAGGTAACAGGTCTTCTGTCCCCTAATGAGAGCATGGGTGAGCTGTGGGATCTGAATCAGTGCTGGGCTTTGCAGGCTGGATGTGCTGGTTGTGCCTGTCTCACTCACGAATGCCGTCACCCCCTCCTGATTTTACCCTCTCCCTCTTCCTATTGGGTCAGTTTCCAGAGGGCGGAGACATTCTCTGAGGCAGCTTCTGCTCCTCAGGTTCACAAAGTATATAGTCGTGCTCAGTCCAAGGGAGCTCAGGGGCCAGTTAGGAACTGGTTTAGGGCCAGCAGGTGGCATGGTGGTTAATTAAGGTGCTGGACTCCCACATGGCCGACCACAGTTCAAGTTTTGGACTGGCAGCTTGAAAATCATGCCAGGTCTCTGAGTGTGTGTGCCCAAAATCCCAAGAGGAGAATAGAGAAGAAGGGATTGTAAGCATCCCCCTGGGGAGTGATTTCTCACTTTCCCTCTCACTGTCTCTTTCTCTCTCCCTGGCAAACACATGTGTCCTATGGCAAAACCTAAAAATGAACGAAGGTTTAAAACCTGTCCTGTTCCTGATTTCCAGTCTGTGGGATGCAGTCCCTCACTGGTCTAATTCTACACTCCCCAATACCAATTCCATAAAATGCATCTCAGTACGATTTCTGAATGCTGTTCAAAGCCCTGTTATGGGAAGGGGTCATTCTTAGGCTGCAAGGCATGTTGGAATCAAGGCTTCAAGGTGCAGGGCGGAGCAGCCTGTGGCATAGTGATTAAGACAACTCGATCCCACATGGCTGACTATGCAGTTCAGGTCATTGACCCAGTAGCTTAAAAAACATACCAGGCACATGAGGATTGCTTCAAGTCAGAATAATAAGAAATCACTTCTGTTCTCTGAGCTAATCAGGAAAGTCAGCATGTAAGTGGACTATCTTAATGCCCAGTGTATTTTTAGACTCATCGCATCCTGTTCGGCAGTGTTCGGACAATATTAAGTGTTTTCTTTTGAAGGGGAGAAACTGAGGCACATCCAGGCCCTTTCTTCTGGTACTCCCCATAATCTTCCTGCGACCAACGCATTCTCTCCCTTTTCCTCCTGCCGAGTCAGGTCCTTGAGAACCTGGACAGCCATCTGGAGAAATCCGAATATTTCCGCTTTCTCTGGTTTCCGCACAGCGAGAACGTCAGTGTCATCTACCAGGACCACACCAACAAGGTAGCTACATGGCATGCCTGGTGTCCTGGGGCAGGTGTTGCTGGTGACACGCATGTGTCCTCCCCATCCTCTCACAGCCCACCATCCACATGTGCTTCAGCTCCTGGAGTGGCCGACACTTGTTATCCCAATGATCTCTGAAATGGGAGAAGATTTCGGGGAGAACGACACCGAGCATGAAGGGCATAGCAGAAAGCCAGAGAGGAGAGTAAGGAAGGGGGCCCAGTGGGGGCCCAGTGTGTTAGCAAGTGGGGAGGAATAGGGCTGTAGTCATGGCATGGCCTAGACGTAGAGTGGGGGATGCTGAGAGCAGAAGAGCAGGCAGGACTGGGTAGAATAGATCAGAGTCCTAACTAGCTGGCCTACTGCTCAGAAATCATCTAATACATCCTACCTTCCCTCTGACACCCCATCTTCTCCACCTTCAGCTGTCCAGTTGAGAGACCAGTAGTCTCTTCTCTCCCCTACCTCCTTAACAAGAAGGCTGCTTCTCAGCAGAAGAAAGCAAAGCCATCACTTGGACTGAATGCTGATGGAGCCAGTCAGACAAAGGCCACACGTCTAATATGAAAAGGAGTCTGGGGTGGGGTTTATGAAGGCCAGCTGCTGGACACCTGGCTCTGGGCTGTCAACAGGAAGGACAAATACATGTCTTCATCTTGTGCAAAATAAATAAGCAGATACATGGGCCAGCCCATGATGTGGTGGTTAGGCGGCTGGATCCTACATGGCCAACTGCATGGATCCAGTAGCTTGAAGAACATGCTGGACATGTGTCTGTGGGTACCCAAAACCCCAAGAGGAAGGAGAGATGAAGGAGAAAGGATTGTGGTGTAGCCATCCCCCCAGGGGCTGCTTTCTCACTTGACTGCTCTCTAGCTCTGTCTCTTGCTGACCAGCACACACACCCTCTGGTAAAATAAAAATAAATAAGCAAAAAACAAAACCAAGCAAAAATGAAAAATGAAAGAAAGGAAAGAACACATAGATAAAGAGGCATGAAGTTGAAGAGGGTGGGGCATGGGAATTAGCTGAGTCATTGAGAAGGATTTCAATGGATGTAGTAGATGGGGCACTCTTATTTCCCCATGAAGCCATTCCTGGGGTGCATCTCCCTCTCAGGGGATACTGTGAGGCACAGGTCAGGGAGCATCTCAGCTCTGGCCCTGAACTGATGACAAATTCTGCTTCCCAGCCCCCCTCATCTTCCGCCAGCTGGTTCTGGGACTACGCCATTGGATTCTATTTACTGGAGTTCCTGCTCTGGACCAGGTAGGAGTGCCCTGAGCTGTCGAGCAGTGTGTTACCACACCATGGAGGCAGCCTCGGTCTTCGATTTTTATGGTGCCTTTGATGTGCAGATATATCTAATTTTAATGTAGTCCAATGTCTCTCTGTCTCTCTAAAACAAAAATGCTTTCCTAAATATATTTGACATTTTTTCTAAAGTTGTAATGGTACCTTCCCAGGTGTATCTTTAATATTCCTGGAGTTACTTTATGCTTATTGTGAAGTAGCAAAACAATTTCAGTTTTTTCAGTGGATAATGGGTTCCAGTTTTCCTGGTACCGTGTATTTAATAGTTTATTTTACACTGCAGAGCTGCCAGGACTCCTGTCCCATACACCAAGTTTCTGGATAGGTGGGTCTGCTCCTGAGCCATGTGCTTTTCCTTGGTTTGGTTTCCCCACTGCCCCACCCCAAATCAGACTGTCATAAACACTGTACTTAGAAGGAGGCTGATGTCTGCTGGAGGAGTCCTCCTACCAGGTTACTGCTCACAAGTATCTTGTTGCTCTTGCTCATTTCTGGAATTTTACCTTGAGCCTACGTTCTGGCCTGTCCTTCACCCCTCCATTTTCCTGTAATTCTCTGTGTGTGGTCTGTGACCTGAATGGAAAGCTGGTAGGGGGCTGTTTGCGATAGCAAGAAGCGACCTATTGGATCTGGGCCGGCCAGTGAACCCAGCCTGAAAGCCATCGCTCTGTCCAGATTATGGATTGTGGGTGAGAGTGGAAAATGCCCTGTCAGCTCTCTCTTCTGGGCCTCAGCTTCCATCAGGGCAGCTCGACAGCTTTATGTGCGTGCGTCTGTGGAGTCCGAGCTCAGGGAGCGTCTGAATAAATTGGTCTTTAAATTAGAACTGCCACATCCTGACCCTTGGTCGGATGCTGCTAGAGCTTCACAGCCTCTGAGCTCTGCCCACATGGCTCCACTTAGCAACTTCTGGAAACTGTCCCCAGCTTCATCCTACAGTTCTGGGCTGTTCTCTGGCTGTGTGCTGAGGGCACAGGAATGAAAATACAAATAATGGAATGGGTAATCAGTGGCCAGGCTAGCCTCTGTCACCAGAAAGTAACTGCCTTGAAGGACGAGTTTCCATTCTCTAGTGCATTCCTGGTGTGTACCAGCTTGTACCCAGATCTGAGTGCTGAGAAACCTGGGCAGTTGGGGACAGTGGAAACAGCACACACTGTGGATTCAAGTGGGCTTGGACTCTGATTCTCACCTCGTCACTGGCCAGCTGTGTGACACTGGGTAAATCACTCAGCCACTCTGGGCTATGGTTTACCCATGTATAAAGTAGAGCTGGTAATAATGACGAGGTTGTTGGGAGGATCCAGGGTCAAGTCCACACGAAGGACCTTCACTAGATGTCACTTTCCTCCCTTCTCATGATGACAACAATGGCTCCTCATGCTCGGTGCAATGCTCCAGACCCCTGATGTCACCTGTACCCCCACAGAAGGTGCTCTCAGAAGCTGGGATGGAATTATAGCAGGCAATGAGGTGATAGGGATGGATCAATGGACAGGCCTCTGGGCAGGGAGAGGGAAGAGCAGCCTCGCCTGTGAGTCCAGAGAGAAGAGGCTGTCTGGTTCCTGGCAGTGCAGGCCTGCAGCTCTCAGAGCGGGAAGCTTATCTATACTTTACCAGACCAAGAAAATCACCAAAGCCAGGCTGAGCCTTTCCATGGCATCTTCAGTGGCCCCAGAGGAGATCTGAGCTCAGGAGATGACAAGGGTTCTACTCAGCACAGTCCTCAGCCACCTTGGCTCCTGCAACCTCTGGGCAGCTCAGTGCCCAGGCCCAGACTGGCAGGAGTTGAGTTCCTAAGTGAATGACTGGGCAGGCCTCTTCCTGAGTGTCCCCATAACAAGCCTCTGGACGTTGTTCCCTTTGGCCCCAGCCCCTGCCCTCAGGGCCTCTGGCTGCAGATCTGAGGTGACCTTCTCCGCAGCTGCCTTTTAGTCTCTGGGACTGTGGCCTGCAGCCCAAGGTGCTCCCCCTCCCCCCGACACGCAGAAGCCAGCGGACATGGCCATTCAGGGACACAACCTTGCACCATCCAGCTCCCTGGATAATCCGCCCCTCCCTGCAATATCGGGATTCCCTGTGGGAATTTCCAACTTATAGAGAAGGGATGAAGGGGAGATAGGTGGCAGAGTATGTGGAGAACGAGGCATTGATTTGCAAAGAACTCCACCCCATGCCTGGCTCACAGCTGGCATTCCATAAATGCTGAGTATTACGATGATTGTGCATCCCCCACCCACCAACCCAGGCCGACTCCCTCCTCCGTCCTGTGCCCTGCAGCACCTTCCTGCCATGCCTCGTGGGCTGGATCAATCGCTTCTTCTTCTGGCTCTTGTTCACCGGCAAGAAGGAGAACAGCAACCTCAGCCACAAGATCTTTACCTACGAGTGTCGCTTCAAGCAGCATGTCCAGGACTGGGCGATCCCCAGGTAGGTTCCACCCCACGGCCAGCCTACAGGTGGTTCAGAAGCTGGAGTAAGCAGCCACCGCCCTCGCCCTAAACTCCCTGTGAGCCGTGCTTGATAGTGGCAGAGAAGTTCCCTTCTAGCTGGTCCTCACTGTGGGCCTTTCAGACAGAGCATCAGGTCCCTATCTGCAAACAAGGCTCCAAGTTTCATTCTTAGTGGGCAGCAGGACCACAGGCTTACCTCGTGTGTCTGAGAGAGATTCTCTGCCCTTCAGGGGAAACCAGTCCCTGAAGCCCCTCCACCTACACGCCTGACTCTCTCTAGCCATGTAGTGGGCAGCAGCCAGGTTCAGTTTGGAGCAGGGGCCTCCTGGCAAGTCTCTTGTCCATCTGAAAGCCCATCCTTGTCTCCAGTAGCTTAGTCAGCAGCACCCACCCAGCACCCTGCATTGGGTGGGGCCCTCTGGAGAGACCTAAGGATGGGTCAGAGTCCCCATCTTTCTCTCTAAATCCTCCCTCTCTGCCTCTTTCTCCAGGGGAAGGAGGGTGGTTCTGGTGCTTGAAGACTGTGCTACTGTGTTCAAGGGTCTGCCCCTGCAACTCTGCAGGCAGGAATATTAGAATAAGTCAAAATATTAGAATCACAGTGACTTTATCCTGTGGGATAAAGAGAGGACACCTGGGGACGTGAGACAACTATGGCCAGAGATCTGTGGGGAACCCCCGACTTATCAGAGCCCCGGGGAGCCAGCAGTAGGGGGACCCTCAGGAGGCACTTCAGAGGCTCCACTTCCATGGGAAGGCTCCTAGCCACGAGGAGCAGGCCTCTCCAGTGCACTGGGCATGTCCAAGGAAGGTGATGCCCTATGAGTTGGGAGCCCAGCAGGGACTTGGGGAGGGCCCTTACAGTTCCTGCCTGCCCTGAGGGCTGGATTCTGTCCCCCTCTGGGCTGAGCACAGGGAGAAGACCAAGGAGGCCCTACTGGAGCTGAAGACCATGCTGGAGGCCCACCCCAACGTGGTGGCCCACTACCCCGTGGAGGTGCGCTTCACCCGAGGGGACGACATCCTGCTGAGCCCCTGTTTCCAGAGGGACAGTTGCTACATGAACATCATCATGTACAGGTGACAGCTCATTGAGGGTGCGGGTGGGTGGACCTCTCAACCTCCATCTTTCTTTCTTCTTTTTTTTTTTTAAAAAAAATGTATTCATTGCAATTATTTTAATTAAAAAAAAATTATTGATGTTGACCAGAGAGAGAAGAAAAGTGAGAAAGCAAGCTGCCAGGTTCAAGACTCAAACCATAGTCAACCATGTGGAAGTCCAGTCACATTAACCATACACCACCTGTGGGTGCCCTCCTGCCTTCTTTCATTGTGGTTCATATGCCGCTTTCTCTGGGGGGACTTCCATGCACCTGGTAGCAAGAAATTGTATCTTTCTCCCTTGGATCCAACAGCACTTTCTCTCTGAGGGCACATGGCATTTCTGGTCTCGATTGTGTTGATTTCATTATTACTACTCATAAATAGCATCAGCAGAAATAGCTACCACTTATGCAGCTGATATTATGGGTGACCGAGTCCATCAAAGACTTTGAGGCCAGGTTTAAGTTC
>NW_006159863.1:1512793-1515951 GCF_000334495.1 Tupaia belangeri chinensis | reverse complement strand
CAGGACGCAGGATCACACTTGATGGCAGGTGCCTGCCAAGGTCTCCCTGTCTTGGGTGGCTCTACCAGGAACCTCACACCCAGGACCACGTTGCCTTTTTCCTAGTCACTTAGGGGTGGCCTCCAGCAGGAAGCTAATGGGTGCACCTGAGGAGTTTAAGAAGTACATCTTTTCTAAGATTTCGTGCCTAAGCCTTGTTTTCCATCTGCCTTTTCTTTCCCACCTCTCGATCATAATGGCCCTTTTCTGGCTTTGTATAAGACAAACATTCTTGGGGCCAGCCAGTGGTTAAGGTGGCTGGATCCCACATGGCTGACTGCACAGTCAAGTCCTGGACCTGGCAGTTTGAGAAACACACTGGGTATGTGGGGGTGCATCTCCAAAATCCTGAGAGGGGAATGAGTGAAGGTTTAAAAAAAGAGAGAGAGAGAAAGTATATTCCTCTCACCCATCCGGAATCTTTTTATTATTTATTTTATTTATTATTAATATTATTACTATTTTAATTTGAGTAGAGAGAGAGAAAGGGAAAGTAAGAAAGCAAGCTGCCAGGTCCAGGACACAAATCATGGTCATCTGTGTGGGAGTTCAGCACCTTAGCCACCACGCCACCTGCCAGCTCCCATCCTGAATCTTAATGCGAAGTATTTCTTCTTCTTCTTCTCCTCCTCCTCCTTCTTCTTCTTCCCTTTTTTTTTTTTTTTTTTTTTTTGGTGGGTTTTTCCTTATAGGAACAGTGCCCGCTCTGTACGCTCGCCAGAAAGACAGAGACAGACAGTGAGAGAAAAAGCAAGAAATCACCCTCCGGGGGGATAGCCATACCACAATCCCTTCTCCTCCATTCTCCTCTCGGGATTTGGGCACACACGCACACACGCCCGGCATGAGTTTAAGCCACCGGGTCCAGGACTCAAACCGCAGTCAACTACATGGGAGTCCAGCGACATAGCCATTACACCAGCTGCTGGACCCTAATACGAAGTATTTCTGCAGCATATTAAAGTCCCAAATTCAAGAGACCCAAGAGACAAAGAATCCTCTGTTACTGAAAGGAGTCCCAAAAAGCCAACAAAGCAAGTTTCTCGAAGACTTGCAGCTTTCTGAAAGATGGCAGCTTATTTCACAGAAGGACAAGCTTGAGGCAAGGCTTAGACCTCATGCATCTGTCTCCTCCATTTGTGAATTCATATTCAGAAATAGAATGTTGTGCGGATGCACTGTAGCATGTTTGTTGAACTTTTTAAAACAGTCAGGCTTTTTCCTGTCAACTGTTCGACTTGACTGTGTGGTTGTGCGGTGAGGACTGGCTGGGGTTGCTAGTTAGGTCACAGGCCATGTTTCCTATGAAATAATTCTGAGGATTTCAAGGCATTGTTTAAAAAGATGCCAAAATTAGCATATATGTGCATGGATATATAATTCTCTGACATTGCTTACGAATCATTAGAAAGGTACAGGAGGGGACACAGGCTTTCCCAAAATCCTCCGGGAGAAGCAACGAGCAGAAGGCCTGCCAGACAGGTTGCTGGTGGTTGGTGTCCTGTGGACAGTCATGTCTGGATCTCTGTGTCTCGCTTTCTGTGTCACATGCCTGTGACCATAGGTGGGATGACACAGGATAGGACTCACCTCCTTCTGCCCACCCTCCCCTAGGCCCTACGGCAAGGACGTACCGCGGCTGGACTACTGGCTGGCCTACGAGAACATCATGAAGAAGGTGGGGGGCAGGCCGCACTGGGCCAAGGTAGGACTCACAGCTCAGAGCCCCATCGGCTACTGGGGGGACAGGTGCTGCGTGCAGGATGGAGCTCCACCAGGGGGCGCCTCATTCCTTTTCCATTGCCTGCCCAAGATTGCCTGTCAGGAAACACTGGGCCTGAGCGTGCCCTCCCAGGCACCCAGCTTCTCTTTCTGCATTCCTGATCTAGTTTCCCAGGGACTGAAGTTTCTCGTCTTTCACTTTATCTGATTCTCACAGAAACCTGCTGAGCAGGATAAGACAGCTGGCAGTGAGCCCATTTACCTTTTAGGAAAGTGAGGGACTCACAGGTAATAGGCCTGGCTTATTAAGTAGCAGTGGAACTGGGGCCACAGTCCCTGCCTTCACTTTGTCACACTGCGAGGTGGGAATGGGAAGGAGATCAGTGCCGCATGGTAACACTGTCCTTTCTGAGAAGCTCGTCCTCTCTTTGGGTCTCTACATTCTGTGTGTGTGTATGTGTCTGCGTGCACATGTACGTGTACACATGTGCACCCACATGCATGTACAGGCACAGGTACACATGTGGGCCTGGAGGGAAGGGCGTCACACATGCAGGCTCAGGGAAACAGAATGCCTGGTTTGCAGCCCTGCTGACATGCCAGCAGCAGGGGACAAGGCACACTGGCTCTGGTTGCTTTCACAGGCCCACAACTGCACCCGGAAGGACTTTGAGAAAATGTATCCTGCCTTTCCCAAGTTCTGTGCCATCCGAGAGAAGCTGGACCCCACTGGGATGTTCCTGAATGCATATCTAGAAAAGGTGTTTTACTGAAGCTGGAGCAGAAAACAAGCCACCCCCACACCTCTTCCCAGACCCACCTCACCTTGAGAAGGTGGAAGACCAGTGTCTAACCTGGTATGAGGGGGAACAGGCTTTCCTTCTGGCCCCCACAGGGATGAGGTGGGCCCTAACGCCACCAAAACGTACACTTAAAAATGCTTAAAAGGAAGGACATGAGGCAGCACAGCAGTAATACAACAGGACTCACATAGGTGAGGTCCTGGGTTTGTGTCCCAGAACCTCACTAGGCACACCTGGCACACCCCCATGGTATGATTCAGGCCAGCTGAGATGGGGTAGTCCCTGGTATAAAGACCCCATTGGGGGTGTCTGCCTCTGTCTTTCTCTTCCTCGCTCATGGAACAAATAAATAAATACATTTTGAAACATGCTTGATGTGGTCAATTTGTATGTTTTGTATTTTTTACCCTAATAAAAGTAAAGGAATATATATTCTAGATCAGGAACAGGGTAATGTGGAGAGGATATTAAGTCATATAACAGGAGAACACAGTGAGAGTCGGGATGGTGGCATGGCCATGCCGACCTCCCAGTGCACCTAGGCCTGCTCAGGGTGTGTCTCAGCCAAGACCACATGCACAGCCGGAGAGCTAG
>NW_006159863.1:1504801-1512774 GCF_000334495.1 Tupaia belangeri chinensis | reverse complement strand
TCAGCAGGACCAGCTATGGCATTAGCAGACCCCAGAGCAAATCTAAAACTCAGATCTCTTGTTCAAAAATTACTAAGAATTTAAATTTTTTTATTTTGCTACAGGGCATGTGTGCCTGCCGGAAGAAAGAGAGAAAGAGAGTGAGAAAGTAACCCCCCATGGGGGATGGTCACACCACAAACCCTTCTCCCCCATCTCTCCCTCCTGTTAGGATCTTGGGCATGTGCACACTCACGTGCCCTGCCTGTTTCTCAAGCCCCTGGGTTCAGGACACTCAACTATGCCATCTGCCCTGTGGAATCCAGCTGCTCTCTGGAAGCCAACCCTCTGGAAATCAGCTTTCTAATGATCAGAGAATTCAGATGCCATTTTGGGTTGAGTCTACTGATGCACATGAGGAGACTTCAAAATGTTTGTGGAAAAATGGAGTTAAAATACAGAGTTTTTTAATGCAAAACACGTTGAAATTCATGTACAGTTTTTCATTATATGCATTTGTCTGTAAACTTTTTGAAGATCTCTCAGATGATTTATCTTTCTTTGGTTTGGGCACTTTGGATGCCTGAGGTCTTCTTTCTCCAGAACTCTCACACCCTCTGGTATTGAGCGATATGTCCTGGGCTCCTGAGGCATCGCTGATAGAATCCGCTTCCCTCTGCTTCCTGGCTTCCTCCTGCTACTTCCGTTACCTGCTGGGATTTCCTCTCTCCCTGCCACCCTCCCTGGTTGGCCCAGCCTGAGGCATCATGAACCAGCTCTGCCCCCTTGTGGCAGGAAATGAAAAAATGTGGGTGCTGAGGCTTGAAGCTGCTGCTGAGACCACCTCTGACCTTGGCCAGCGATTGCCACCAGGGGCCAAGAGGTAATGCAGAAGGATGAGACCGGGGCCTGCTGGGCCTTGGGCAGCTTTCAACCTGGATTTTGACTAAGAGGTCGCCAGTCAAAATGAAACGTGAATCTCACCAAGTGGGCTGATGGACAGACAGTGGCATCCTCTCCCGACAGGGCAGCCACCTTACTCCTGCACTCCAGGGTGCAAAGCTGAGAAGTAGGAAGGCCCAGGTGAACTCCGAGAGTCCCAAATGATGCAGCAACCTGCCCTTGCTCAGAAGGTGTCCGCTGAAATACAAGATAGGGACATGCACAGGCCCAAGACACATGCCCCTCACTTTCTACAGGGTGTCTCTGGAAAGGGATATCCTCAGACTGGCGAGTGCCCTGACCACCTGGATGGGAGGGACTGGGCAGGAGGACAGATGAGTCTTTGTAACTGTAGAGCCTTAGCCGTAGCTAAGGTTTGTTACCTCACAGTAAGGAAGGCAGGTAGGTAGGGCTGGCTGGGCCAGGGACAGTGAGGCCTGCCATCAGTGGGGACACAGCTCAGTTTGGGGGAATCCCACACTGATCCCTGGGGAGCAGCATCCTGTCAGCCCCTGAAGCAAATCAAGGGATATCTCTCAGTCTTTACAGGGAAGGTCTTACCCACAGATCTCTAGTGACACCGATATGGGAAACTCTCCACAGCTCCAAGAGGCAGCGAGGTCGCAGGAACCCCAGAATCAGCCCAGGGTTCAGTCCCAACTCTGCCACCTACTGGCTGCTTGACTACAAACACGTGGTCCCCGGCAGTTCTACCTCCCACACCTTGACCTCTTGCAGGTGTATGTCACATGCCAACCTCATGCTCAGCTGTGTTCAAGAGCTCCTGGACGGCTTATTGCGGAGCCACCTCGTGTCGGAAGGCACACGTGCAAAACCATTTCATTCACTGCAAACAGCGTTCCTTTACTTAGTGATGCCACAAACGGGTTCTTTACTGCCTGATCACTTCACACTCGGTCAAACAGTTGCTTTGCTTGAAAACATCGGTCTCATTCCCAAATCAAAACTACTCCCCTTCCCCATCAAAAAATAAAATAAAAAAGCCTTGCTGTAGTCCCAAGCGCACTGCCAGGCCTTTGCTCTGCACATGTCTGGGCAGCTCCCTGACTCAGGAAGCTACTCACAGCTCCTTCACAGTGAGGGACAGGAAGCCCTGAGGTCCCTCCCACAGCCTCCGTGCACCATGAGGAATTAGGAGTGTTCAGGTGTCCTGGCCACACAACATTCTCTGATGCAGGCTACTCCAGAAAGCATTTATAACGTGAGGAATAACGCCTGCTTTGAGGGTGGTTGTGGGATTGCACTGAAGCTGACCCAGGCGTGCTCTTTACAGTTGTGCGAACTGGGTGCTGCATAACTCCAGTGTCACTTCACCTTGTAGCTGTCTGAAATGGTATCTTATCATTTTCTGGCAGGTGATAGTTGAGTATCAGCACAGGGGGTGACAGCAGGGCTGGTGGCACGGATGGCAAAGCCCTCTTCTCTTTTCCGAACCACAGACCCTGTTTGTACAGCTTCCCCTGCCACGAGAGTCCTAGAATCCAGAAGCCAAGGACTCATTATCCATGGTTCCTCAGAACTGCCCACATCTCATCCCCCTGCCTTGGTGACCTATGTCCTACCTCAATCTGTCTTTCGTTTAAAGAATTATTTTATTCAGCTTTATTTATTTAGACCACTCGACCAAGTAGTCAGAGCTAGAGAGAAAGAGAAAGTGAGAAAGCAAGCTACCAGGTCTGGGACTCAAACCACAGTCGGCCATGTGGGAGTCCAGTGACCCCAATCACCACACCACCTGCCAGCCCCACTGCTTCAATCGTTCTCACACTTTCAGCTGCAGAATCTCTTGGGGATGGAGGGATCCAAGGATGCTCAAACCCAAGCTGCTGTGCAAGGAGGAAAAGAGGGAGGTGAGGAGGGGCCCAGGGAACCTCGAGTCAGCACTAGGATCTGCCTTTTAGGGTTTTAGTGTATGATGATTGAGTTTAAAGTGGGGGGGGGGGGGACTGGATATTGCTACTGCCAGAATCTAGCAACTTACAGTGGAAAAGAGGAAATCATTTCTGAAACATACAGTGACATAAACTTGATTCATACTTTATAATTGTCATTTAAACAAGTCCCTTCTGACCTCATAGCCCTAATGAATACATATCATTAAGTGACTTGTACTTATTTTACTCAATTGCCTTGACTGCAACACTAACATACTAACCTTGGTCATAAAAGCCTTAGAGTTTGTAGATGGTGTGACAGGATGTTAGACTTTCAAAGTCAGAGACAGGTGACAGTGACCTAAGAATACTCTTTCTTTCTTTCTATTTTTTTAAAGGTTTTTGCCTTAGGGCTCATGTACTTGCCAGAGAGAGAGAGAGAGTAAAAGAGAAATTGAGAAATCACACCCCTCCCGGGGGGGATGGCCACTGCAATCCCTTCTCCTCCATTCTCCTCCCAGGATCTTGGACACATGTACACATGTGCCCAGTGTGATTTTCAAGTCACGGGTCTGGGACTCAAACCACAGCTGAGAATATTCTAAGCTATAAATTTATATGTGGACTTTCCTACAAATCAGGGGGGGCAGCCAGATGAGTTATTTCCAACTAAAGCATATTTGAGATGTTTTAAGCTAGAGATTGGAACCATGAGTAGCTAGGGTCACCTGCTGGCAATGAAAGGTACTGCAGTCAGCTATATTTCAGACTGGGCAGTGAACGAGTCATTCAGAATGACCCAGGCATCCTGTGGTCTAGGGACAGAAACACAGAGTACGTGGTTGGCAGAGGACAGAGAGTGCCTCAGTCAAGAATGTTCCAGCTCTTACCATTACAAAGAGATTCTTCATTTTGTCTTTTGGAGACTATCATTTCCCTAAGTAACATACCAATTACGTATTAAGATACCGAGCATCTGGGCCAGCAGGTGACGTGGTGGTTAAGGTGGCTGGATCCCACATGGACACAAATACGCAGTGTTGAATCCCAGGTCCAGTAGCTCGAGACTGGCTCACTGGAAGCCCGTGTGTGCATGCCGTAAATCCCAAAAGAAGAATGAAGGAGAAGGGATTGCAGCATGGCCATCCCCCCAGGGGGTGCTTTCTCACTTTCTCTCCTAAATGCATGTACCCTATAGCAAACAAGCAAAACAAACAAACAAACACAAAAATACAAACAAAAAACAGTATGCCTTAGTATTACCCCTTCTTTGCCAGAATTTTCAGTATATTCTTTCAGATCACTCTCGCTCGGTCAGAATACTTTTGCAGTTTTATAATGGAATATAAAAGGCTCATTTTTCAGAAATTTTATTTTAGTTGGCTTGTTGGAACACACTTCTCTTCCTAAAAGCAAAACTTCCTGAACCGGATGGGCTCCATCACTGTCCTGTGTTCTCCACTGAATGACAGTCCCTATACCGTTTTAGCCAGGCTTCTTTGTTTCTACTTTTTAAATTTTCGTACCAAAATGAAGGAATGTAGGAGTTGAAAAACACAGCATAAAAAGAGGACACGTGGGGCCTTCGGATCACAAGGCAGTTTTATTGAATTAGTCGCATGCGGGAGCAGTTCTTCCCAGGAGCAGCAAACGCAGGTGTTAAGAGTGCAGAAACCAGAGGGTGGAGGGGCAGGGCGGGGTCTAGGAGCCCGGTTGCCTGGTGACGTGCAGAGCTGTCTCTGGGTGGGGCTGCGGCTCATCTCAGGGGGAGCTGGATCAAGACACCCCTTGTGTGGAAAAGCAACGTTCACATCTCACTCCTCTCTGGAATAAAAGAGGGGATGGAGTTAAGGGGAGCACTCAATATTCACTGAGAGGAGCAACCAGCACTCCGCATTCTTATCCACCATGGAAGAACATCTTCCAAAGGAAAATAAAACTCCCAGTGATGTCTCAGCTCCGTCCTTGAGCTCTGGCTATCACAGCCCTTCCCACCAGGCTGATTACTCTGCCCCTTTTCTGGGTCCCAGGGACCTATCAGGCCGGGCCTTGAAGGGCTGCAGGAAAGGCCCTCTGACTCACCAGTTCTCTCTCATTCTTAGGTTTATTTATTTCTTCCATAAATGAGAGAAAGAGAAAGAATCCAACAGGAAGTCGAAGTTACCTACCCCCAGCTGGCAGCCAGCCCCAGAGCACGGGGCTACCTTGCAGGGTGGCGGGTTTTACCACTGCATCACAATCTCCATCTTACCGGTTCTTCTTACGGTATTCCTTTAGCGCTTTCTCTGCCACAGTTTCCATAAATTTAGGATTGTCCTTGGAGACGTCTTCTGGGATCACCACAGTGATTGGGTCAGAGTCAAAGAGCTTTACAGTCACCTCAGTGACACGGGAGGGGACATCTGAGTCGGATGTTTGGGAAGTCACCTGGAAAGAAGAAATGGGAAGGGAAGAGCTGAAACCCTGTGGCTAACCAGTACCCATCCTGCTTTAACAGGGAAGATGATCTGGACAGTTGATCCAGCAGACAGTGGATCTGCTTTTTACTGTGCAATGCAACAGATGGAAGTGCCCTAATTTCCAGGTGCTTCTTTTAGGGGCAAATGCCATGCACAAGTGACCCGCCCAGAGGGCACCTGTGTAAGAGTGAGAGTAAGAGTGATCAACATTTTCCCTGGGCAGCCACTAGCCAGACTGTGGTAGAAAAGGATTAGAAAAGAGGTCAGCTGTGGCATGGTGGGTAAGGCAACTGGATCCCACATGACCAACTTCACAGTTTGAGTCCTGGACCTGGCAGTCTGAGAAACATGCCAGGGGTGTGTGTATCTCTGTGTGTGTGCCCAAAAGCCCAATATGGAGAAGAATGGATTGCTTCCAAACAACGCACAGACTCTGCAGCCAGGCAGACAGGTTCGAACCCCCAGGTGAGTCACCTATCAGTTATCTGGCCCTGGCCAAGTTGGAATCTCTCTCCTTCTCCTCATCTGTAAAGTAGGATCATATCATTGCTGGATGATGAGGCTCCAATGAAATGATATAATCAAGTTTTTACATTTCCTGCCATGAGATGAAGGCTCAGTCAAAATCAAAGGACACCTCCCTTTAACAACATCATCTCATTTCACTCCTGAAGTGGTTCACATCACCTCCAGACCATTCCTTGGGTGCCCTGGTTTCAATGTGGCTGGGCCATGACTCACCGTACTGACCCGGAGATAGTACTGGTCTTCGTTTTGGGTGAGGTTAGCCAGCTGGGACACCCAGCTAAACTGCTCGTTCAGCTGCTCCAGCAGGGAAGAGGTGTTGAGCATCTTCCACTGGTAGGACTGCAGCAGCTCATTGTACTTCTGGGTCAGCTTCTCGGCAATCTGGAGGGAATCATTCAGCTCCTGCCGCAGCTGAGCCTGAGAGGGGTTGTTGGCCGAACAGTCTGCCCCCAAATAGAAGGAAGGGGAAAAACATGAATGGAAATCAGTTCGGGCAGCCCAGATGTAAAGCAGAGCTACCCTATGCAGTGGTCGACAAACCATTTGTTATTATCCACTACAATACAGAGTTCGCCCCAGCAGGTGAATCAAGACGCTGCTTCTAAACCTGGGCTTTTCCTACTCTGGGTCTGTGGTTCTAGAAAATCCTGCAAGCTTGTCTTTTTTTTTTTTAAAGAGCTATTTGTTTAATTTTGTTTATTACTATCATTATTTTTAAATTTGCTACAGGACATGTGCACTCACCAGAAAGAGACAGAGAGAGAGAGTGAGAGAGCAAGCCATTAGGTCCGGGACTCAAACCATGGTCAGTCATGTTGGAGTCCAGTGCTTTAACCACCACACTACTTGCTGGCCTCCTAAGCTTGTCTTGTGAACATATCAGCAGAGTTGTCAATTCTGATCCCAAGAGCCCAAGCTGCAGAAGAGCTGACTAGGATCCTCCATCACAAAGCCTGGTGGCTAGGAGTCCCGGCCTGCCACCTGCCCACCCATGGCTGGTCACTAAGCTCATTAGGAGATGAGGAACACTGGATTCTTTCCTTTGGTTCTCTGCATATTGTCAAATTTATAAGCGCTGGAAACTATCCTCTATCTCTTTAAAAACTACTGATTTTTTTCTCTCTCTAAATTATTTTTAAAATATCCAGAGGAGAGTACATCAAAATTAAACAAGTCAGGAGACCAGCAGTTGGCATAATGGCTATGTCGCTGGACTCCCATGTAGTTGACCATGGTTTGAGTCCTGGACCTGGTGGCTTAAACTCACACCAGATGTGTGTGTGCGTGTGTGCGCAAGATCCCAAGAGGAGAATAGAGGAGAAGGGATTGCAGCATGGTCATCCCCCCTGGAGGGTGATTTCTTGCTTTCTGTCTCTCTGTCTTTCTAGTGAGCATACATGCCCTATAGCAAGAACCTCTCCGAAAAAAAATTAAACAAGTCAGGAAAAAAGAGATCTTTGCAAGCTTCAGAATGGTGACTATAATCACTTATATTAGAATAAAATGTTAGGTGGGGCAAAAAATAGGGTCACTAACAAAAAGCCAGGATTAAAAAAAAAAAAGTCTTCAAAAAGTTCGTGAAAAAGCTACACATGGATTTCAAAAAATGTTTGCACTAAAATAAACTTAAAATTTAGTTTAATTTTTCCAATAACTTTTTGAAATATCCTCACATGTAATGAATAACCTGAGAGCGAGCCCTGTGACTTGGTGGTTAAGTTAGCCAGATCCCATATGGCCGATCCCATGGTTAGAGTCCCAGACCAGGCAGAGTAAGTAATACACTGGGTGCATGCCCAAAATCTCAAAAGGAGGGAGAGCTGGAGAAGAGATTGTGCTGTGACCATGCCCCATGGAGGGTGCTTTCTCCTCTTCCTTTAAGTTCTCTGTCTAGTGAGCTCATGTGCCCTCTAGCAAAAAGAGAAAAGTGAATAACCTCAACCCTCTTTACCAGGTCACAATTAGAAAATAAGAAATGTTCTTGAGAATCTGGACTATCTAGAACAGAAGTTCTCAACTGGGGGTGATGTGCCCTCTAGAGAATATCAGGCACTTTCTGAAGACATTTTTGGTTGGCACAACTTGGGACGAGGAGCTACAGGCCTCTACAGGGTGGAGGGCAGGGACACAGCTAAACACCCTACTATGAGCAGGAGAGGCCCTGCTTCCC
>NW_006159863.1:1492412-1504465 GCF_000334495.1 Tupaia belangeri chinensis | reverse complement strand
CAGGAGACCCACCCTTGATCCAACCTTGAATGGAATCTATGTTCCCTATTGTTGAAAACTTTAAACTTGTGGCCCTTCTCCCTTTACTTGCATGTATCACATTTTCAATAACTCCCCTGGAAGACAACTGTATATAGCAGAGATAGTGTAATGGGAGAGGGGGAAAGGGCAGAGGGTCAAAGATAGGATAAAAAACATATATATATGTATACATTGTATGAAAGTAGAAATGGAATATTATTGATGATAACATGCTTGATTAAGTCACTATGCAGTTTGTCCTAGATGGGAAACTACATTTAGTATTTTGTGATGATGCTCAGGGAATGAGTGTTAGGTAATATAATATAAAAAAAAAAAAATTGCAGGAGGAAAAAAAAAATGCACATTGATGACTGCAGCGAGCTGTATGGGCACAGCTGGGTACTACTTTATAGTATGTTCATTCTACTCATCGGGGTTTATGCCTAGGGTCAGACTTGGATACATGTGTAGGTTCATGTCAGCTGTGCTAGCTAATGGATTTATTTAGACTAATTAAGTTAATTGGCAGAACAATTGAATGGGGGGGAAGAAGGTATGGAGGGCAACCATGGATGCCAGGGACAATGGGGGAGGAAGATGGGACATAGCAGAGGGTGGGGGATGGGGAATCAGGGATGGCAAGACAAAGGGCAAGGTATGCAGGACGTAAGAATTGGAAAATTATTTGCTGAGAACATGTATGTGGATGTGCTTGATTGAGCCAATGCACCGTGTATTTTGGATGGAAAATTCATTTGTGTGTTGTGATGGTGTAAAGTGAATTAATAAAAAAAAAAAAATGGCCCAATTCGAAATGCCAGTGGTACTGACCCTGAGGGCTCCAGGTCTCTAGTTCCTGAGTAGCACATGCTCATATGGCCACAAGTGCCCTAAACAAGAGGCAGCAAGTCCCCTCAACGCAGAAGAGAAGGTGACTTTAAGATCAGCGTGAGATCTGAGCCTGGGCATCTGCACATCATTTTTTTCTGGGCCTATCAGGACTGACCTTCCAGGGTGAGTGACTGTAATTTATGCTTTTCTATGATATTGCTATGGACATAGGCCAACGGCTTGGTTGTCCACTTGTCCACAACGTCTTCATCCTTCAGCCTGTGAGAGAACTAGTATTTATTCCGCAGTGGCTTCTAAAAGTATAGGAGTGAGGCTAAGAATATTTAACTAAACTCTTAAGGTGTGCCCTAGCAAACCCAAAGGTATTAAGGAAGAGCCCAGCTGCAAGACTGATAAGCTATTTACAAAAGGGGAAATCAACTCTTCTGACCAAGGGTGACTACACACCAGGAAGTGTTTAAATACTCTCATGGCTGTGATCTAAAAAGCTAATCAACGGCCAGGTCTAGTAAGAAGAAGGGAAGAGCCTAAAGGACCAACTAACCAAAGAGAATATTACTGTGATGCAAGGTACCAATTCCAGTGACCCTTGTGACCAGAGGTCCCATAGGACCCTCAGGGAGAGAGCATTGAACACCTTGGGGGCCAGCAGGGAAGCAGTGATTAAAGCACTGGACCTCCACATGGGGGTCCATAGTTTGAGTCCTGGACCTGGTGGCTTGCTTTCTCTTTCTCTCTCTTGTAAGCACACATGCCCTACAGAAAATTAAAGTAATAACAGTAATTATAATAAATAAAATAGATAATTAATTTTATAAAAGGAGAAGAAGGCATCCCACGGGTCAGCAGGTGCTGTGGTGGTTAAGGTGGCTGGAATCCACATGGCCGACTGTGGTTTTGAGTCCTGGACCCAGTGGCTGCAAGCCCGAAATCCCAAGAGGAGAATGGAGGAGCCGGAAGTATGGCATGCCCATTCCCCTTGAGGAACTCCCTCCGTCTCCCTTTCTCGTTTTCCCTCTGTCTCTCTCCTCTCTGGTGAATGCATAAGCCCTATGGCCAAAAGCCGAGGAAAATAATAATAAGAAGAAGACACCCCAAATACCTAGGTGTGAATCCCAGCTCACCCACATGGGCGGGGGGTCACATAATCTTGAATAAGTTATTTCATCTTTCTATGGCTGAATGTCCCTGTATGAGGGGGACAATAATTGTACTCAATTCCCAAGGTCAGTCTGAGGGAATAAGTAAATATTTGTAAATAAGTGAATGTTTATAAATAAGTACATGTTTGCAAATCAGTAAACATTTGCTAAGCCACATGGAAAGTTCTGGGTTCACATCCAGAAACCTCCCGGAGTGTACTGGGCATGTGTGTACAATAATCTAGGGCTGTCTGGGGCTGGGGTTCGAGCATAGCATTGAATCATGTTGAGGGGCACTTGTCTCTCTGTCTCTCTCTCTCATTGATAGAAGAATAACTATTTTAAAAATGTAACTTTAGAGGGGAAAAAAAGCTTACATATGTCTCTCCAACTTCAGGGAGATTCCTGTGCTTTATCTTTTCTCCATGTGAGGAATGGAGGCCAAGGGAGCCCAAGAACTAGCCTGGGGCCACAGTCTGAAGGCCACAGAGCTAGAGTTTGGGTTCCCACCTGTCTGACCCCATAATGGCAGCCCTAGTAAGGACCGGAGACCCAAGGTCACAGGCGATGGCGGGGGCAGTTCACTGTCGGGCCCCGACTCACCCACAGACAAGATCTCCCGGCACTTGTCACACTGGTCCTTCATCCTCAGGCATCCCGTGGAGTTGTGGCGGATTTCCCGGCAGACTGAGCGGTCGTCATTGCCCTCTGGAGTCACACAGGGAAAGACAGAGGCAGGCTGACCTGGCTAGCAACTCAGAGACAGGCCTTGCCGATCCCTCCCAACCTCCGCACTACAGCCTGGCCCTGTAGGATTGCTAAGTGGTCAGCGCAGGTCAGAACTGAGCTATTTCCAGGAGGTACAGGCCTCTGCTTGGGACTCTGGCCAGAGTGCCTGTGGATCCTGGACTGGTCCAGACTCCCTCCCTCTGTCTCCATTGAGGGAGACCTCTCTGGCCTCCACTGTCTCCTCAACTCCTTGCACTCATCTTCAGCACCTTAGCCCACTGTGTTCTGCCTTCTGTCTGGCTCTGTGCTCTTCCCAAGCCAGCCAGCAAGTACTCGCTGAGGGCAGGTACAAACCCATTCAAGTCCCTCCTGTACTTCCATGTCAAGCCAAACCCTGATGCCAGACTACAGCACATGACAGATAGGATTTTCAACAAAGGCCTATGACATCCATGAAAGTGATCACTCTGTAAAGAACTGGATTTTCATGTCTGTATTAGACTTGTTCATTCAAAGGACATGCACCGAGTGCCCATTCCGTACCAGGCCCTACAATCAGAGTCATCACCAGCCACGGTATGTGATTGTCTCCAGCACGTGCAGGGCTTCCACACAGAGACCCCTGAGTTCTAGAGGGGAAGGGGCTCTAGTCTGAGGTCACCATCACACCCAGTAGTGGCTGGAAGGGACATGGATGACTAGAAAGAACAGACTCCACACCCTGTAGTTCTATGCTGGACTGGATCCCATTCTGTCAGTGCAAAACCTCAGACATATTCCTTTACCTCTCTCTTACTTTTTAAAATGGGGATAATACCACAGGGTTGCTGTGGCAAAATGAGATGGCACACAAGACGCAGGCATAGCTCTTGGCATCTGCTGGGTTTCTCAATAGACTCTGAATGCCCAGCTCTTCTGGGGAAGAAGGAGACATCTTTCTAACCTGTGATGTCCATGCTCGGGGGCTGGAAGGCCGGGCTATGGAAGTGGACATCCATAGCCTGTTGCGCCTGGTGTATCATGTCAAAGAAGGGCTGGAACATGTCCTGGAAATTCGGAGGTCCGAACGGAGAGAAGTGCATGATGCTGCGGGCGATGCGGGACTTGGGGTAGAGGAAGTGAGGCCTCCTGTGGAAAGAGCTGAAGGGCGAGTAGAAGTAAGTGTCCTGGGGCTCGTGGGTGAAGAACCTGTCCTGGAAGAGTTCATCCATGATCCCAGACGCCCGGTCAAAGCGGTCCTGCATGACGTCCATTATGTGAGTCTGCTGCCGGTCATCCTCCAGTAGGGAGTCGATGCGGTCACCGTTCATCCAGAAGTAGAAGGGCGAGCTCTGGTTTAGGAACTCCTCGAGCTGGAACAGCCCAAACAGACACAGTTAGGAGAAGCTCAAGAAGGCCACAGCCACCTGTCCTTTCTCCGGTTATTGGTGAAAAAGTCACACAGCACATGGCCAAAGGCCTGAGAGGGACTGACCCCCAGGGATGCAAACTGTCAGGCAAATGTCTTTCCATTCCACCTTTCCCACGGAGGGAGACTAGACACCCTGTGAGGCCAAGAAATTCACAGCGTTTCACTTCAGATTAGTCCCTGTCATATCTGGCCACTGATAATACCCACCCCTGCCCAGCTGAGGGTCAACTGGTACACCTTCGGAGAACAGTAAAATTCACTGAGTCTCAAACAAGCAGGCCCACAGGTGAAGACAGGATCATATTAGTGTACCAATAATTCTTAATTCCTCCTGCCTAAGTGGATACGAGGCTCCTCCATACAAGCAATGGCAAATACCGGACACACATACATTTGGAAGATCCTACACATCTGTACTCATAGCACACATGACTAACGAATCTGACACTCAGGGCCATAGTGCAGCCTGCCTACTAATCAATTACATGTGGCATGTGGAATTAAGCATGTTCACAGGGTTCCCCACACTCCCCACTCAATGCCTAGACCACGTGTATGTCCCCTTTGCACCTGGCGGCCGACCAGGCCTGAGCCACTTCTGCAGACACGTGCGTAGAACTTCATGCAAGTTTGCTTCAGGCAGGGCTTACACTCCTCCCAGAGGGCTGTCATGGTCTCATTGCACACTCCTGGGAATGCCTTCAGCTTCATTTCAGAGTCCTTGGTCTCGTTTAGGGCATCCTGTGGGAAGACACAAGGCCGGGTGAGCCCCGCACAGATCAGAGGCTTCACCCCTCCCAAGCAGGCACTGTGATACCAGGCCCTCCACCACCAACCAGGCAGGACTTCCCATGGCCTGCCCACGCAGTGTGCTCACCTCTGCCCCGTCTACCCGGAATCCCTCCCACCGGACTATAAGCGTTCTCGCACTTAGGACCCAGCCCTTCCTTAAAGCCTTGGCTGATTCCTAGCACCCATGTGGACACCTCATTTCTCTTACTGCTCTCATGGTCCTTCCCCAGGAGGACTGCTCTCATACCACTTCTTTTCCCAACTTCTAGTATTTAAACTTTACCTTCCAAAGCCCACTGAAGGCTCCCTGTATCCTGTTTGTTTGTTGAAACTGTGGCCCTGGCATGCAAAGTCAATCAGTAGGTTTCAAAACCAAAGTCAAGAGGCCAACAAGTAGCATGGTGGTTAAGGCGCTGGATTCCCACATGACTGACTACAGTTCAAGTCCTGGAATCGGTGGCTTGAAAATCATGCTGGGCACATGTGCATGCATGTCCAAAATCCCAAAAGGAGAATGGGGGAGAAGAAATTGTGGCATGGCCATCCCCCGAGGGAGTGATTTATTACTTTCCCTCTCTCTGTCTCTTTCTGCCAAGTACATGTGCCCTATGACAAAAAATGAATAAATAAACAAAAACCCAAAGTCATATCAGCTAGCAAAACTCTCTAATATAAAGCCTGTACTGTCAGCTACTCAAGGGGCTGAGGCAGGAGAATGGCAAGATAGTGAGACTCTATCTAACAAGAACACCATACATACACACACACACACACACACACACACACACACACACATCACATCACATACACATACACACACATATACCCTCTCTAACAAGCCCATGTCATTTGAACCAATCGTTCCATGAGAACCTACCCCAGGACAAGCAGATGGCATAATGGATATGCCATTGGACTCCCACATGGCTAACTACGGTTCAAGTCCTGGACTTGGTGACTTAAAAACTCACGCCAGATGCATGTGAGTGCGTGCCCAAAACCCCAAGAGAAGAATGGAGAAGGGATTATGGTATGGCCATCCTCTCTAGCGGGTGATTTCTTGCTTTCTGTCTCTCTATCTCTCTCTGTCTCTCCAGCAAGCACACGCACCCTATAGCAAAAATCTCTCTTAACAAAAAAGAACCTATCCCAAGGATATATCCCTCAAGATATTTGTTATAGTATTAGTTTATGGCAAAAAGATACCAGAATCAACCAAGATACTCAAAAGTGGGGGATGAGTTAAACTGTGGTACATACAAAGGGTAAGATAACTCATCATTATAAGGAATGTTTATTATATAACATTTTAAATATTCTAATAAGCATCTTTATGTTAAAATTTCAAAATTTTAAATATGGCCACTGTTAGAAAATTTAGAGAAAAGAATGGTAAGAAATAGATCAATTAACAGGAAATTGTCCTTGGGTAAAAGGATTATGGAAAACTTTTCCTCTTCTATTTTTCTGTATTGAAAGGAGTGTATTATTCTAGGGAAAAAAAAAAAAAAAAGGTAAATGGACTGTCTATACCCCAGCCAAGCTACACCATGGGGATCTGACTCAGAGGAGTTAAGGGGGGCTGGAGGGGCCAGGAGGAGGTGTGGTGGTTAAGGTGCTGGACTCCCACATGGCTAACCATGGTTTGAGTCTCAGATCTGGTGGCTTGCTCCCCCAACCCCTCTCTTTGGTAAGCACACGTGCCTTATAGCAAATTAAATAATAATAATAAACATAAACTAATAATAGTAATAAATAAAATTTTAAATAATTAAAGAGAAATGTTAGGCAAGGTCTTTGTCCCCTCCTCCCTGCTGGGAAAGGACACCCTACCTCTCACTGAGCCGAGACACAAGTGTCAACTATAGCACACTCACTTGTTTTCTTTCTGGTTCACATATTCCTCAACTAAGAAGTAATGGAAGGCCAGCACCATAGCACAGAGGTTAAGCACTATGCAGAAGAAGCCAGATTCCATATGGCCAACCAGGGATAGAGACCCAGCTCCATCAGCCAAGCATGTACATGCCTGCCCAGGATCCTGATGGGATGAAGAACTAGAAGAAAGAGGACTGCAACATGATTAAGCTCCAATGGAAGGGATGTTTTTTCTCTCTCCCCCTCTTTCCTGCATGTGCACACATCCTCTAGCCAAAAAAAAAGAAAAAGAAAAAGTCTTCCAAACTTGATGTGTTTTATGATAAAATCTGGATTGTCAAATATCAAACTCCAATGATAACCACAAAAATCTGAGAACCAGATGTGCCTCCATTCCATGAGCTGTTTGAGAATTCTCACAGAAGTGTGAGAACTAAGACTGTGCCCAAAACGGGGATGACATTTGACAGAAAGTTAGAGGTGTATCCAGGCTAGCAATTCCTCAGTAGCTTCCACGGAATTGTGCTAAAAACTGTCAGGGGTAAAAATGGATCCCCTGGCCAATTCAATTCAGAAAACTAGGGATAAATAAGATATGTAGATTTCTTTACTGCGGAACTTCTCAAGGCCTTTAAAATGCTTGTGATGTGCATGATGGATCATAAAGGTGACAGCTAGGCCCAGCTCAGCATCCCTTTCATTTTCAAGGATATTCTTAAGGAGATGGTTGTTTTGTTTTTTTTAAAAGTCATTTGTTTTTGAATTCTAGTGTTGAATTTCATGAAATCATTAAGAACAAACTATTGAGTCATCGGGAAAGTCATGATATATTAACAGATCTGCTATGTTCACTATTGGATTTAAGGTGTTAAATAGTCCAGAACTGTAGGGGAAAAATGGGGTACATGGTACGTGTCTGCCATCGCCCCAACCATATGGCCCCTGTTAGATAAGCCTACCATCCCCCTCCCTGCCACCACCCTTTCCGGAGCCTAACTTGGAACTTGCACATGATCAGGGTTTGAAAAATCTATTGAAGCAAATCTGGGCATCTAGCCCTTGGCCAGGCTGCTTAGAAACCAGATCCAAGATCTCATCCCCTGCAGCTTTCATAAGCAATTAAACCCTCCTCGTATCTTAACTACCACCCCAGAATCAGCTGAGGCAGCATTGGGAGGGCTGTGGATCACCATGACAACCCAGCGGGCCCCCTCACGGTGACCCCTCTCTGTCCTCCAGTAGGATGGTCAAGGCAGGGCCCTGGGCATGAGCTCATCCTTACCTCTTTCTTCCTCTTGGCTTCCTCTAAGGTGTTCAGCAGTATCTTACGCTCTTCATTTGTTTTTTCTATTAGAGTCTTTATCTCTTTCACCCCCTTGACAGCATTTTGAATTTCCTTATTAATGTACTTACTCCCCTGGGTGGACATTTCTGCAAGAGAAGGGCAGGAGGTACAGTGAGGTGAGAGGAAAAAATGGCGTAAGGAACATTATAACTATGAAACCCGCTGGAACAGTCAGGAAGGCCTATTTGGTCCAAGGGCTTTCCAGGCTGGACCTTCTACCCCAACCCAGGCAGCCTCACAACCCCAGCCTTGCCCCATCACAGGCCTTGACCTAGCACACACCATCAATGCCACCCTACTGCTCAGAAACACAAACTCCAGGAGGAGCAACTGTGGAAGTGGAATATTTTTAAAAAGCATTAAAACATGAACTATTGTTATTCTTGGCATAAATCTTTCTAGAATTCAATTTAACCAAACAGTTGTACTTTTTTTGTTCCAATGTGCAGTGCAAGGTGACAGGGACAGGAAGGTGAATGAATGACACTGTTCCTCAGGGAATCTGTGACCAAGGCAGAGCTCTGGGTGACAAATGCAATGAGACACCCTGTCACCTGGCACTTACCCTTTGCCAAGCACTGCACCTGACAATTCATGTGCATTTTACTTAATATTCCCAGTACCATCCTCATGCCCATCTCATAAAGGAGAACCAGGGTAACGAGGGGGTGTTGGCCAGGGACACAGAGTTTCAGTGAGCTAGGATGAAAAGGTCTGGAGAGCTACTGTACGGACAGAGCCAGTGTTCATAATAGAGCATTGTACGCAGTCAGTCGTCCGTTTCTGCAGGATCTGCATCCCTGGCTGCATGCAACCCACTGCGGATCAGAAATATTTGGGGAAAAAGACAATATGGTAATACAATAATACAAACGCACAACAACTGTCTGCATAGCACATAGTGTGTGTGAGGTATCATAAATACTCTAGAGATGACTGAAAGTATATGGGAGGATGTGCCTAAGTTATATGTAAATACTATGCCACGTTAATTTTTTTCTTTAATCGCAATAGAGCATGTGCATGCACACATGAGGGCATGACAGTGAGAGAGAAAGAGAGGAGCCCCCTCCCTCCACAGGGGCTTCCCTTCCTCCAGCCTAGCCCATCCTGAGCACTCACATTCGTGCCCATTGTGTCTCAGGCTGACTCCCAGTGGTTTAAACCGGGGTCAAACCATGCCATTTTATATAAAGGACATGAGCATCTGTGGACTTGGTATCCATGGGGGATCAAGGGTCCTGAAATCATCCCCTGCAGATACTGATGGATAACAGTACTTGAACTTTGTTAAGGAAATAAAAAATCATGATTTTTTTTCCATGCAAAAATGCATCATGACTTTCCTGAAGACCCAATAGATCTATTTTTTTTTTTTTTTTTTGAGAAAGAGATTTTTGCTATAGGGTGTGTGTGCCTGCTGGAGAGACAGAGATACAGAAAGTGAGAAATCACCCCCCAGGGGGGATGGCCATGCTGCAATCCCTTCTCTTCCATTCTCCTCTTGGGAACTTGGGCACGCACGCACACCCACCGGGCGTGAATTTTAAGCCACCAGACCCAGGACTTGAACCATGGCCAACCACATGGGAGTCTAGCAATGTAACCATTATGCCATCTGCTGGTCCCAGACAGATAAGCGTTCTCACCCCTACACACATGTGGGTATGCACACAAACAAGAAGGTAACTATGTGAGGTGACAGATATGCTGATTAGCTTGGTAGCAGTAATTATTTCACAATGTATATCAAAACATCGCATTGTAGTGCCAGCTGGTGTAATGGTAGTTAAGGCAGCTGGATCCCACCCACATGGCCGACTCCATGGTTTGAGTCCTGTCTCTCTCTGTCTCTCTGGTGAGAGCATGTGCCTTATGGCAAATTAGGGGAAAAAAATCATGTTGTACTCCGTAAACACATTTATAATTTTATTTTTCAATTGTACCTCAATAAAACACAAAGGTGGGAGGAGTGTCATGAGATCCAGAGTTGCCTACACTCTCCTGTAGAGAATAAACAGGGAGTGGTGGGGTGGAATTACACCCCGGTTGGAGATCAAGGTCTGGATTTTTACCAAACCCACAGAACTGCTCCTCTAGGAGGAGGGTGGGATGGAGGGAGGTGTCAGGAAAGGCCTCATAAAGAACAGGGCCTCCAGCAGGGCCGAGGATGGTCACTGAACCTCCCCCGCCGTGCCTAGTGAGCAGAGAACATGGAGCCTGGTGTCTGGGTAGGCAGGGAGGGAACGCTGGTTAGAGCTCTGGATACCCGCGTGGGGGCGATGTATGACAGCTCCAACCTCCAGACGTGGCTTTGAGGAGGTGCACGGGAGCCAGCCATGGGGACTAGAAATGGGAGAGCTGAATGGAATTCAGCCACCAGGAGGGGCTGCAGAAAGGCCCACATACGTCTAGAAGCCCAACTGCCCACAGGAGCGGAGCCAGGGAGCCAGGGAGAGAGGCTCAGGGAGGGGTCTGGCAGAGAATGCCAGGCCAGGAGCTGAAGCTAAAAAATGGTGTTTATGGCTGGGGCCTGACAGACAGAGACTGCGCCCAGGGAGGTGGCTCTGCCTTCCAGCCTGGCTCTCTGCAGCCCAAGGGACATCACGCTGACCTGCTTACCCTGGAGCTCGTTGTCTGAGACCACCTGGTCGCCCAGGACCCGGCCATTCTCCCAGGTCAGCAGCAGCCCCACCAACAGTAGCAGGGTCTTCATCGTGTCTTTCTCTCTAATTCTGGAATCCCAGCACGCCTCTGTTTGGAGAGAACAGGAGATTGTCATGGTGACAGCCAGACAGCTGGCTGGTTTCCTGCCCAGCCTGCTGTCTGTGGCCACTTCCCAGGCCACTTCTCGGGACTTGTTGCCCCTGGCTATCCCCTTGGCTGAAATGACTGCTTTTATCCCTGAGAAAATGAGGAGAATTGACCAAGTTTGCCATTGACACCTCCAAAAGAAAGTGAAGGCAGTGGTTACAGAGAAAAGCTCTAGGGCTGCAGCAGACAGCAGCAGAAGCAAGAACCCTGGGGTCAGCAGAGGCCTCTAGTCCAGGACCCCTCTCCCCCAACGACAGCTGTATATGGTTTAACAAAGCCCACGAGCTTGCTATGTCCGGGCCTCCTTGTTCAGAAAGGGCGTCTATCACACCAGACACTGAAAACACCTCCAGTCCCCCACTAATGTGGGACTGCACCCCAGGGCCAGCCATGTCTCTGCCCTCCCAACCATGTGCATCACTAATCCTCAGCCACAGCAGACATTACCAATCAATTGCAGCACTTTGTCTCCCTTCCCCATGGAGGCTCAGTACCACTTCCACCTGCTTTTTAAGAGTCTGAGGCAGTAATAGCCATCCTTTGGGATGATACAGGAAATGAAGTCCACTTGCCATACCTCAGGTGAGACATGAGCCAGGCTGCATATAGATTCAGGAACATAGCAGGGAGTAAGGGAGGGTAATTCTCTTCTGAGAGCAGCGAGGGCAGAGCCAATGAAGGGAAGCTCAAAGTCAGAGGGATAACAGTGAGCCCAGGGAGCAGGCTCCCCAGGAAAAGTCCCCTGGGAGGACAGGCCTTGGCTCTGCCAAGTCCCTTTCACACGGCCTGTTGTCTCTCATCTCACACCAGCACACCCTGCCAAGTGCTCCTGCCACCACTCAGCTGGCTGCCCTGTGCCAGGGGACATGGGCCACAGCCCCGGTCTTACACAATGGACCCTTTCCCAGAAGCTGAAGTTGTTACATAAACAGAAGTCCCTCCCCCAGCAGCCCCCACCCCAGCCAGAATTGCTTATCTGAGCTCACCCATTTCCCATAACAACCAACGGGAAGTGGGAGTCCCTTTCCAGAAATGGTTCACATCCAAAAGTGGCTCTCAGTTCAGC
>NW_006159863.1:1489575-1491893 GCF_000334495.1 Tupaia belangeri chinensis | reverse complement strand
TTCAGCAGGCCCATCTGCACACTCGGTAGAACATTAATAAAGGAAACCTCTCATAGAAGTAATTGGACACACAGAGCCGGGGAGCAGAGGACACCGGGTCAGCGCCGTTCCCGCAGACGGGATGGGTGACAGAGACAAGCTCTGTATCAGACGTCTCAAGAAGGTCTCACGAGCCCAGCTGCTCAGTGAGGCCTGAAATCCTCCAGCAGGGACAGGGCCTTTGTCACGCCAGACAGATAAAGCCAGACCGAAATACCTCTCTAGAAAAGGCTCATGAAATCAACAGCTTCTGAGAAACCCACGCTGATCAGAAGACAGGGTTGGGCCCTGAAGAAAGGGGAGGCGGGGCAGCCAAAGGCAAGAGTGAGCGTCTAAGACACAGCGGCTGGTACAGGGACTGGCACCAGGAGGCTGGGGTCCCTGGAGAGCCAGCTCAGACCTGGAACAGGTTGTTCTCCCACCAAACACGTGCACCTCTGAAGGCATCCCACGGCCCACAGCAATCTCGTGGCAACAGCCAGATGAGAACCCAAGCTGCTAACGCACAGTCCAGTGTTCTCAGCATCAAGCTGCTTACATCTCTGAGACCCAGCTTCTTCATCTGGAAAGGACCTAATAGAGACCCCCAAGAGTTCAATGTGTTCTGTAAACTCGAAGGTCTTATATCATTCAAAATTCTGCCTATCGTATCCCCCTCATCTGTGGTTTTGCTGCCCATGTTTCAGTTCCCTGTAGTCAACTGTGGTCAGTTATTTTTACTTTTTTTATTTTTAAAAATGGATCGATTGATTGTTTTTATGTTTATAAGCCAGAGGGTATGTATACTGGCCAGAGAGAGACAGAGAGAAAGGGGGAAGGAAAATGCAACCCCCAGGTGGCATCTGGTCGTGCTGCAATCCTTCTCCATTTCTCCTTCTACATCCCCAGTGCCTTCAGAACTGCCAGATTCAGAACTTGAACCATGTGGGATCCAGCTCCCTGAAGCACAAGGCTATGGAATCAGCCCCCTATTTTTTAATATAACCTATTTTGAGAGAACAAGAGAGACCATATTCATAAACTGTTATTACTGCACATCGTTACAGTTATTCTATTTCACCATGAGTTATTACTGTTAATCTTTTGCTATGCCTATAAGTTAAATTTTGTCACGGGTATGTAGGGGAAAAATTATAGTCTATATAGAGCTCAGAACTATCCACTGAAGGCCTTGGGATGTATCTCCACGGATAAGCAGAGACTAATGTACTTCAAAATTTGACAGAGGACCAGTCTGGGCCTTGGCAATATCTGTTGGAGAAGAGCAGAGGAACAAAGGTCCTCCTTGACCGTTGGCTTTGCCATAACAAAATGATCGGCGACTTTTGAAAGAGCCTATGCATCCCCCTGGGGCCTTGTTCTAATGCTGACACGGCTTTTCTAACAAGCTGGCGGGTGACATGTCGGCGCTGGCCGAGGGCAGTGCTAGGGAACCTCTGCGCAGTTGACCTGCCTCCCTTGGCACTGGCTCACTTCCTCTCTTATCTCCTCAGGGGCTGGCCTGGGCGCCTGCCTGCCAATCGCCCTGTGTGGACAAGCCACACTAAGGCCTTGGCCCTCCTTTCCCCACTACACAACCACCACCCCCCTAGGGAGGCTTAACGCCTGGCCAGCCCTGTGTGCAAGGGGGACCGGAGAGGAGCTGGAGAAGGCTCAGGAAGAATTCCAGGGCAGCTTTCTCCAGGCACCCCTCCTCTGAGCTCTAACTCACAGCCTCCCATAGTTCCCCCAGCCACCTCCAAAACTAGGGGCACCTCCACAAGGCCAGGTTAGAAACTTTAAAAAACCCAGAATATTTAAAGGGAGTTGTGGGGAGGACGCGGAGAACTAAGTGAAGAGGCGGTCGCTGATAACTGCAGGGTTCAAGCCCAGAGCCCCAGCTTTTCCTACTCCCTCTCCAAATGTAGAAAACTAAACCAAAAAAAAAAAAAAAAGGACAGAAAGAATTCGCACTACCCAGAGGTAAATATTAGCACGGTGGTATAATTCCCTCTATTTTCTATGCATTTTTATACCATCAGATTCTTTATACCATCAGATCCTTACATCCACTGTCTCCAAATACTTTTTTGTTTTTTAACAAAACATACTTTGTCCTATAATAAACATTTTCTCACATGCTGGATTTTATTTTACTATTCTTACAAGGCTTAGCATTTAGATTCTCATTAAAGTCCTACTATTGTAAGTAACGTTCTCATAAGCATCCTTTTACAGTATCTGTGCTTACTCTTAAATTCCTAACCTCTTCAATAAAATTTTTAAATATATATATTTAT
>NW_006159863.1:1473919-1488944 GCF_000334495.1 Tupaia belangeri chinensis | reverse complement strand
ATATGTATGTATATAGTCATCATCAGGTTCATATTTGACTAGATCCAGAAATTCTGGAAGGTCAGAAGCTTCGGTTCCCAACCCTGATACTTATTTGCTGCTAAACGTTGGAGACGGTAGTCTTGAATCTCTCCAGGCCTCAGATGACCATCTATGAAATCAGACGGTGAAATCAGACATCTGAAGACTGGTGGAGCGTCTGACTTCTGTGATGCACCCTGAGTGCATCAGGAAGCAGAAAAAGTAGAATTTAGGTGGATGCTGCATAGTCTTAAATCCACAACATGGCACCTCTCATCACACTCTCCAGAGAAGTAGAGAACAACCGAGAAAACAAGACGCCTGGAGCACACAAGCCGGCAGCCACAACAGAGATCCCACCTTCAAGGGGAGATGATGCAGAAGGACCTGCGTGCGTGCCTGCCGGCAGCAACTCACGCCCATTCTCCAAGTCCATTTCCCCCTCTTTGCAAAAGGGAAATAATCATACCTGTCCTATTTACCCCCAGAGAATTGTGGTTGCCGCTAATGCGCCCAGGGACTCCCGAGTTCCAACCTGCGTGCTTCCCCCTAGAGACTTGGCTCCTGGCTCAGCTAAAACCGATCGCTCCTGGCTCAGCTAAAACCGATCGGGCTCTGGCCACCCTCTTCCCGGACTCCCCTGGCTCCTAAAGCGCAGAGCTGTGACTACGAACTGTCACGCTGTCACCTTCTCCCCGCCCGCCCATCAGTCCTGGTGCGACTCTGCACTGGGGGACATCTCACCGGTCAGCAGTGTACGGCACCGGTGCGCTCCTTCTGGTGACGCGGTGGTAGGCACGGTGAGCTGCCCTATTTATAGCGCGCTACTCGCTACACCCCCCTCTGGGACTGGCTGCAAACCTGCATGACTCAGGCCCAAAGAATGCCGTGGAATGCACAGGGAGCTTTCTAGAAGCCTGCGCGGGGAGGAGGCCAGTGCAGCACCAGGCAGGGGCGCAGGGGGGCGCATTGGCACCGCTAATGGCCATGCGGCTCTGGGGAGAGCCTGCTTCCCCCAGCTTCCGGGGGCGCTCAGAGCCTGGATTGGCGCTTGAGAGAGAGATGAGTCTGAGTTCGCGTGCTGAGTCCGCTCTCCACAGGGTTAGAACTCACTAAGCGCTTGGAGGGGCCCTATCCAGAATACAGCCTCACGGTTCCTTGGGCCTCTTGAACGTTAGTCTTTCAAGTCAAATCCTCCTCAATTGTCTTGTTCCATTTAAGTTGTCAGAAGTAATGACGGAGGGTGTGGAGCCAGAGAAGAGGACACATGAAGTGTTGAAATGCCGTCCACCCCCCTGCCATCACACTGACCTGGTGGCTCCCCACAAGACTCTCAGGGCGGGGAGAAAACCAAATGTGATTGGGAATGAGCAGAGAATGAATTGGAAGAGCTTAAGCAATTGTTGTCCCCATCCAATCAGGGTGGGCTTCATGGATATGGAACCCAAGCAACTCCATACTTGGTTTTATGCATCACAGTCTTTTATGTCACAGTCTTCGAATTCTTACAGTTTTCGTACCAGGGGCCCTGTATTTTCACTTTGCACTGGGCCCTGCTAGTTTGCTGTTCAATATGTGTCCAGAAGGGTCCACTTGTCCCCACTGCTGAGAGCAGGGAGCAACTCTTGTCATGCCTACCCCACCCCTGGCAGCGCTCAGAAGGCACAGTTACTGGTTGAGACCCACAAGACTTAGCACCAGGAGGGAGGGAAGGGGTTGAGGGTTGCTGTCAAACAAGTAGACAGGCAGGTGTGGGAGGTTCACCTTAGGGTGGCTCACTTCCTAAAGGAGGCTTGTGTCAAGGGCTGAGTTTTCCTGTTCATGACTGTCCCAGCACAGCTCGGAGCCCTCCATTGTCTAAGGTCCTGGACAGCTAGGCCCCTGCCCCTTTTCGGGAGGCAGCTCAGGGAGAGCTGCTTGGCCTGTAAGAAGTGGGAAAACTGCGTTTGTTGCGTGGAAGGTCTAAGGACTGTCCCAGCATACACCAAGGCACTGGGTGACCTTGGACCAATCACCTCACCCTCGGGCCTCAGTTTCTTCCCTCTGGACAAAGAGGAATCTGGAATGCAGCACCTCCGAGGTCCCCTTTGCCCTAACCTGATGCAATGCCAGGCGTGAGAACAGCATCGGCCCAGAAGAAAACATAATGCAGCAAGAACTTGGAGTGAGTTTTCCCAAGTAGAGGTACCACATAATTTCCTTAAAAAAAAAAAAAAAAAAAAAAGGAATAGAAGGAATATCAGTAACAGCTACATTTTCTGTGGCAGCTGCCTCCTCCTTAGCGTATCAACACCTGAGGTCAGAAGAACTGTTTTTGAGCTCGCTCCTTGTAACTCTTCTGTTCTGCATTCCCCCCACCCCCGCATCCGATAAGGGAGGCATAAATTTACAATTGTTGTATTTATAAGAATTGGAGGTCAGGCAGGAAGTTCTGCCTTTGTCAGCTCCTGGAGTCAGGGAGAAGGGAGGAAAGACAGAATGCATTTGGGAGAAAATAGTGTGATTCACAGGCACAACTGTGATCCTCTGGGGATGACTACTTGATTACTCTAGCTACTAAGCAGATAGAATTCAGAAGACTATAGGGAAAAGACTATAAAATTTGAAAGCACCATACAAAGGAATCACTGGAATTGGTTTTTCTTTCTTTCATTTTTTCTTATTGCTATAGGGTGTGTATGCTTGACAGAAAGACAGGAGGAAAGTGAGAAAAGCACTCCCCCTCCAATGGGGGCTGACCACACCTCCAATCCTGTCTCCTCCATTCTCCTCTCAGGATTATGGCACACACACACACACACACACACACACGTGCCCAGCGTGTTACCAGATCCAGGATTTGAACCATGCAGTCAGCCATGTGAGACCATATATCTTAACTCCCACACAACCGAATGGCCCAGATTTTATAATATTCACAGTAGATTCTAGAGATCAACTGGTGAAGTCCTCACACACTCCTTGATTCCCACCCCAACAGCAACATCCTCTCCAGATGGCTATCCTGCCTGTGTTTGAATGCCACCGGGACTGGGAACTCACTACCTCCCATGCAACTAGTTTTCTAGGAGAGCTGTTGATAGAGTCAGGACCTTCCAATAAGTTCTAGCCCAGTTCTGTCCTGTGACTACACAGAGCACATCTAACCTGCCTCTCCTCCTGACTACCCTTCTGGTATTTTAAAGCAAGTTAGTCTGCTTTTCCCGGTGACTTCTGGGCTTGTAGCTCCTCACTTTGTCAGGGTCTAAACTCTCCCTTGACCTTTGGCTTTCTGGACCTTGCCTCTCTTGAAGCCCCAGGCCCACCACAGGAGCTGCCAATGATAGGGGCAGCCTGACCACCCAGGGCAGAACAGGACAACCCCCTCCCCTGCCCTAAACACTCCAAATAAGCTTTTATCTAGATGCTGAGTCACTCAGCTGATTCATATAGAATGCATCATCGTTTTGGCAGGTGCTGCTGTGCAGTCGTCTTTCTCCCATTGTAGACTTAAGCAGCTGGGTTTAGGACTTTAGGTTGGTGTAAGGGAGACCATGGGGAAGGAGGGAGTCAGAGCTTTATATTTCTGTGTTTATCTCTGTGCTTTGCCCACCATCTTTGGCTGCTCAAAAGTCTTGGGGCCATATTGCTGTGCAGCAAATCCTAGCTCTGCACCCCGACCCCAGCTATCACCCTGCTCAGTGCCACCAGAATGATAAGTCAGCTACCACAGATATAGCTGGAACAAGTGAGGAATGGAAAAGGCCAGAGTTCTGTGGTCGATCCTTAAGAACCACTCTCTAGGCTGTGATTACTTAATGGGTGCATTTGTCAACTGCAGGCCCGTGGTAAAATCATGGATAAGAAAATCATATACACTAATATCAGCCCGCAGGACGAGATGCAGAGTTATCACGAGTGCTTTTTCCAGGCCTCTTTAAAGGCCAGAAATGTTCCCTCTAAGTTGGTTTCTTTCCTCTTCCCACTTAGGATCATTTTGGGAAAAGGCTTGAGGATGGCCAATCCCAAGTGGATAATCAGGTGCCTATAATTAGACAAACAGTACCTAAACTTTCTTCACTGAGCCTTAAGCTATTGACTATGATGTGGCCCAAAATTCACTCCAAAGTCACTCAGCTCTGATCTTCAGCTCCAATTGGTAGGATAATGAGCCTTAAAAAAAAAAAAATAATAGCTGGCCCCAAGGTCTGCCGTAAGTCAAGCCTGCATGGACCAGCTCAGTGGCACCGCTGTAAGATGTTGCTTGAAGGGTGCAGGATCCACGTGGAAGTTCGTGGGTTTGGTTCTCTGGTCAACCTGTACGCACTGCGTGTGCATGCCCATGATCTGGCTAGCTGGGAAGGGTAGGGGGGTCTTGGTCTGAGGCCTTGTTGAGGGTACTTGTCTTTCTGTGTGTGTGTGTGTGTCCCTCACTCTTACAAAATATCGATAAATAAACTTAAAAAAAAGAAAGCCCCACTTTTTTACAACCTCCCCTTCCCCCCAGGGTTCAGCTAATATTTATTTTAGATCAATAGTTCTCAAGCCAGGTGGTGGTGTAGTGGTTAAGGTGCTGGACTCCCACATGGTTGACCACAGTTTGAGTCCCAGACCAGTGGCTTAAAATACGTCAGGTTCATGTGCATAGATGCCCAGAATCCCAGGAGGAGAGTAAAGCAGGGATTGTGGAATGGCTATCTCCCCCAGTAAGGGGTGATTTCTCACTTTCTGCCTCTCTGTTTCTCTCTGTCTCACCAGTGAGTACATATACCCTATAGTAAAAATCTCTCAAAAAAAAAAAAAATCAATGGTTCTAGTGGAGCCGTCCATGGATATGGTATACAAGATCTCCTGGAGTGCCTGAGTCCCACCTTCAGAAGCTGTGATGGGATTCACATGGGAGCAGTCAGAGTGCTTAGATTTTTAAGCACTCCATGCAGTTTTGTTTTTTA
Source organism: Tupaia belangeri chinensis (assembly GCF_000334495.1). Lineage (NCBI taxonomy): Eukaryota > Metazoa > Chordata > Mammalia > Scandentia > Tupaiidae > Tupaia > Tupaia belangeri. The sequence continues at coordinate 1,483,992 of NW_006159863.1, read as the reverse complement.
ATTAATTAATTTACTTTTAATTTGCTATAGGGTGCATGCACTCATCAGGGAGAGACTGAACTGAAGAGACACAGAGAAAGAGAGACACACAGAAAGAGGGGAAGTGAGAAAGTATCCTTTGTGGGGATTGCCACACCAAAGTCCCTTCTCCTCCCTTCTCTCGGGATTTTGGGCATGCACGCATATGTGCCTGGCATGATTTTAAAGTTGCCAGGTCCCGGACTCGAACCATGCAGTTGGCTGTGTCAGATTCAGCCACTTCAATCACCATGCCACCTGCTGACTCCCTGCAGTTTTAATGAACAGCCAAAGTTGAGGACCCCTGCTTTCACATTTACAAATTGTTGGCTTATACTTTACCCCATTTGATCCTCACTGTATTTCTATGTGTTCACTGTATTATTATGAAAGGGTGTGGAGTTATTCCCATTTTACAGAAAACTGAGAGGGAGTGGACATGGTCAAAGGAATCTTAGTTAGCAGGTTTTTGCTTACCCAGAGCTGAAGTCTGCCTCCTTATAACTTCTTTGTCTTCTATCATATTTCTAAGACAATATATGATAAGTTGCCCACTCCTAGGGTTGATAAGACAGCCCTAGGAAAAAAATCTAAAAAACAAGGTTGCAACTCAAGAATACCTCCTCATACAGGTTCTACAGGTCCTTCCCATTGAATGAAGGTGCCAGTTACCTCATTCACCTCATCTCTGCCCTTAGGGTGCTCCATTTTTTTCATTGTCCCTTTGGTGTGGTTTTCAGAACTCACACAAGACACCAGCTTTGGCTGGCCAGGTGGAAAGGCAGCTCTCTGGCCTCCAATGCACTTCTGCTTACTGTTGTATTAACACACCATGTTTCTTAAATTGGTTTAAACTGGCCACTGGGCAAGCCATGGTGAGCAGGAGAGACGAGAGACACAGAAGCCACTGGCTCCAGGTCTACTCAAAGATTTCAAGAGGAAACTTAGTGTTTAGTGAATAATCAATCCTTCTTTCCTTCCTTAATTCCTTCCTTCCTCTGTCTTATTTTCAGTTCTTCTCTAAATCTCATACTTCCAAAGCAATTGGTATCTATATACATATGTTTATATTTAAAATGTGTGTGTATACAAACAAGTATAAATAAATGAATACATATAATAGATGGTGCATTTTTCATCTTTTAAAAAAGATAAAATGTTATGATACTTATTTATCTACAATTTACTCTTGTCCACTTAATAAAATATTATGAATGACCATCCAAGTCAATACATACATTGACTTAACCCATTCTTCTCAGAGCTACATAAGATTCTATAGTAAGGCTGAACCTATTTTTTCAGTCACTTCCTCAGTCTAACTCTTCTTTCCTGTCACTCTAAACAGTGCCACAACAAAACAGCCTTCTGCCTGCATCCCATTTTGTTGGTGCCTTTATTGCTCTACACAAGTCAGATTCTGTAACTGGGACTGCTGGATAAAAGAGAAGGTGCAGTGGTGTGGTGGTTAAGGCAACTGGATCCCACATGGCCGACTGCATGGTTCAAGTCCTGGACCTAGTGGTTTGAAAATCACACTGGGTGCGTGTGAGTGCATGCCCAAAATCCCAAAAGGAGAATGGAGGAAAAGGGATTGTGGTATGGCCATCATTACCCTCCCCAACCCCTCCCACCAGGGGTTACTTTCTCTCTCCAATGAGTGCATATACCCTATAGCACACTAAAAATGGAGAGAGAAGGTGTGTTCTTAATGTTCATCTATCTTGCTTAATGATAGATGCAGTCGACCATGTGGGAGTCCAGAGATGTAACCACTATGCCACCTACTGGTCCCTGTTTATTATTTTTCAAGTACCTGTTTTTAAATAGCATTTCCTCCGTGCCTTGCCTATTCATATTGTTTGCTCATTTGATATGATCAGTCATCTTTTCCCATATTTATAGGAGCTCTTTAAGTAGAGAGAGGACTTGCTCTGTGGCACAGTGTTAATGCTCTGCTCAAGATAAGCTGAATCCACAGGGCAACTGCAGTTCAAATCCCTGGCCCAGTAAGCCTGAAACCCCCCCAGACATGCACCTGATGGGCTGAAAGACTGGTGTGACCAGACCCCGTGGAGGCTACTCTACTCTTTCTCACATTCTCACACACGTGTACCCATGCTCTATCATAAATTAAAAAAAAAATTATTTCCAAATTACACATACACATGTGAGAAAGAGAAAAAGAGAGAAAGAAACCCTGCAATTGGGCATGGTCACACTGCTATCCTTTTTCCTCTATTCTTCCTTCCAGATCAGATTTGGGGTGTGTGTGCATGCGCACACATATATGATGTGCTTTTCAAGCTGTTGGGACTGAGATTCAAACTGTGGATGGCCTGTGGTATCTCGCTTCCTAAACCACTGCACTATAGGGCCAGCAATACTAATTTTAATTAATTAATTAGTTAATTAATTAATTAAGAAATAACACTTTGTGTGTTAAATGCTTTTTTTTTAAAAAAAGTCTATCATTTGCCTCTTTATTTTTTTTTTAAGAGGTTTTTGCTATAGGTGCATGTGCTCGCCAGAAAGACAGAGAGAGACAGAGAGACAGAAAGAGAGAAATCACAACCCCACCCCACCCCCAGCGGGAATGGCCATGCCACAATCCCTTCTCCTCCATTCTCCTCTTGGGATCTTGGGTATGCATGCTCACACACCTGGTGTGAGTTTAAGCCACCCGGTCCGGGACTCAAACCACAGTCGACTATGTGGGAGTCCAGCAATGTAGCCATTATGCCAACTGCTGGTCCCTCAGGGAGGTCTCTTGATGCAAACACAGAACCTTCCACGTGGGTTAACATCACAGAGTACCCCATTTTGCCATGTGCCACTGTCCAGTCCCCTCTTACCTTTATTTTGGAGGTTTTTAAACATTTTCATGCAACTGCAATTTTTTTTAGCTTTCTAAATCTCATGACCTTTCTAGATCTCATCACCTGTTTAAGAAAATGTCTCCTCTGGCTAGAAATAGATGGCTATTCTGATTTTCTTGTGTTCTGTTGTGTGCATTTTTATGTCTAGATATTTCATCTAAATGGAATTTGTGTGTGTGTGTGTGTGTTTAGGAGGGGAATGAAGTAGTGATCTAATTTAATTTTCTTCCAGATGTATACATAGAGCCAATTATGACATGATTTACCAAATGAACCACCCTATTCCCACCAAGTTGAAATACTGTATTTTCATATGTAAAGTTCCTCCAATAAACCTGGATCTGTTTTAAGAATTTCTAGTTTTATTCTTTTGATTTATTTCTTTATTCACATGCAATATATTGTTTTAATTACATAGCTTTAAAGCAATATTTTATATTGAGAAGATAATCTCCCTCACTCTTTCTTTTCAAATTTTCTTGGTTATCCTTGGATGTTAATTCTTCTGTATAATTTTTTTTTCTTTTGAGAGTTTTTTTTTTCCTATAGGGCATGTGTGCTCGCCAGAAAGAGAGAGAGAGACAGAGAGACAGAAAGTGAGAAATCACCACCTGGGGGGGATGGCCATGCCGCAATCCCTTCTCCTCCATTCTCCTCTTGGGATCTTGGGCATGCACGCACACGCACCAGCGTGAGTTTAAGCTGCCGGGTCCGGGACTCCAACCACAGTCGACTACGTGGGAGTCCAGCCACATAGCCATTACGCTAACTACTGGGTCCCCTGTATACATTTTAAATGAATCTTTCCCAATGGGGAAAAAATAGCATTGTAATTATAATTGCATTAAATTTACATATTAGTTTTGGAAGACTTCACTGTTTCCCTCCTGTTTAAGAGCATAACAGGGGGCAAGCAATTAGTGTAATGGCTATGTAGCTGGACTCCCACGTAGTCTACTGTGATTCGCGTCACGGACCTGGTGGTTTAAAGCTCACACCGGGCGCATGTGCGTGCGTGCCCAAGATCCCGAGAGGAGAATGGAGGAGAAGGGATTGCGGTGTGGCCATCCCCCATGGGGGGTGATTTCTCACTTTCTATCTCTCTGTCTCTCTCTGTCTGTCTGGCAAACGCATGAGCCCTATAGAAAAAACCTCTCAAAAAAAAAAAGAAAGAAAGAAAGAAAGAAAAGAGCGTAACATATGTCTGTAAGTAATTGAAACTATTATTTTTAGCTTTAAATGAATTTTTAAGATATCAAATGGTGCAAAAAGTACCAATACAGTCTGGCCCCTGCTGCATTCCTCATCTTTCTCCCAGTTCAGGAAAGCTATTATTTTTATGTTAAAATAAATACTATATTGTTTTGTCATGGCGTGGCATGCAAATAGATTTTTTAAAAAATAAAATGAAAAAGCCTCAAAGATACTTTTGTAACTTCTCATTTTTCATTGCTGTTATGGCAATGAAAAAGTTAAAGAAATTCTGATTAAGCTTATTATTAAGAAATTTAACAGATTATGGGCCAGCCGGTGGCTCGGTGATCAAGGCAACTGGAACCTATCAAGACATGGCCGGCTTTGTGGTTCTAGTCCCAGACCTGGCAACCTGAAAAACATGCTGGGTGCATGTGCATGCATGTCCAAAATTCTCAGATAAGAACAGAGAAGAAGGGATTAAGGTATGGCTATGCCCCTTGGGGGCTGCTTTTTCACTTTCTCTCTCTCTTTTTTCTCCGGTGAGCACATACACCTTATAGCAAAAAATAAAATAAAAACCAAAACAAACAAACAAACAAAACCTGATTCTAGTTATTCTAGTTTAAACAATTCCTCTCTTTCACTCAGCAGTGTGCTCCCAATCTTTAAGATACAGGTTAGCACTCAGTAGGTGCTTCATAAATATTTGTCAGGGACCTGCAGATATGATTATGTCACTGGACTCTCACTGATTCAAGTCCCAGACCTGGCAACTTAAAATTCAAGCCGGGCACATGTGCATGCATGCCTAAGATCCCAAGAGGAGAATGGAGGAGAAGGGATTGAGGTGTGGCCATCCCCCCAGGGGGGTGGTGGTGATTTCTCGCTTTCTGTCTCTCTGTCTTTCTGGCAAGCATACATGCCCTGTAGCAAAAATCTCTCAATAAATAAATTAATAAGTAAATGTTTGTCAAATAACCTCAATTAATTTTTCAATTAGTGAAAACTAAGATTACATTTATCCTTCAGCGGTTTGATATTAAAGCTATAATATCCGTGAGGCTAAGGAACACACCCCTGGTGTAAACACATTCAGTCTGTTTAACAAACCGATGAAAACCATTCACGGCCAGATAGCAACTAGATCTTTTTTCTTTGACGCATCGGGCGTCACTAGTGCAACTCATAGTGAACCGAAATGTCAGGTTTCAGTGTCTCGCTCTTGAATTTTATCTTATCAGAGCCCTGTAGCCACCTGTCAAGATTGTTCTAAATTTTGTTCTTCCAGTTTTGAGGAACAGAGGTAAATATGACTTCAGGGTCTCCATCCAGAGTTCAGACAGACATGGCTGCTAGGACTCTTCTCATCACATTAAAAGCCCAAATCACTGAAAGTCTCCTGTCAAGAAATTTCCTATATTCCAAATGCTTTGGTGAATATATTCCCCCAAAGCAGTCAGGCACCTCTAGCTTTGATCTTTTCATTTTAATATGTGTAATTCCTTAACACTTGAATACGGTCATTTTTCCACTCCAGTTTGCAGTCATCTCTATCACGGGACTTCCTGTGGGGCTCCCTTTCCATTACCCAGTGGATCCTTTTTCTAAGAAAGCCTTCTCCTCCCAACAGATCATCAAAGCACCTCGTTTTTCTATCTACATTCAGTCCCAAATGAAGTCGGCCACTTTCTTTCTGAATTGATCATTGGTTTGGATGAAAAATCTGGGTAGTTTGTCTTTGCTAAGATGTTAATCATATTAATCTGGAGGAGTTATATAAGCTCTGAATCGTCCTTGTAATTAAACTGCTTTTCTTGGAATTTTACCACCACCAAGTTTAAAAAATAAGGCACAGATGGCCCCTGACAATGATTCTGCTGAACGATGTTTTCGCTTTACAATGGTGCAAAAGTGACAAGCATTTAGTAAAACGTGTACTTTGATTTATTTATTTTTTCATTTGCCAGAGCATGCATGCACTCACTGGAGAGAGACGAAAGACAGAGAGAGTACCCCTCCAGCTCCCCGGGCTTGGTCACACCACAGTACTGTCTCCTCCTTTTCGCCATCCTGTTGGGATTAGAAGCATGTATGCACATATATCCCCATACTCCCATGTTTTTCAAGCTTTGGAGGCTAGGGTTTTATTTATTTATTTATAATTGCATTTTTTGCCATAAAGTGAGAACTCATCCCTAGCAGGGATGCTGTGCCACAATACCTTCCCCTCCATTCTTTTGGGATTTGGGGCACGCACACACATGCATGCTGGGTCCGGGACTCAAACTGCAGATTCAGCCATGTGGGATCCAGCACCTTAACCACCATGCCACCCGCTGGCCCTGAGCTGGGTTTTGACTTTTTTTAAATTATTTTTTATGATTTTATTTATTTATTTATTTTATTTGACCAGAGAGGGACAAAGCAAGAGAGAGGAAAATGAGAAAGCAAGCCACCAGGTCCAGGACTCGAACCATGGTTGGCCATGTGGGAGTCCAGCGCTCTTACTTACCATGCCACCTGCTGGCCCCTGGGCTGGGTTTTGAACATGTGCCCTGCAAGTACTCTGTAGTCAGCCATATGGAATCTGGGCTCCTTTAAACAATAGGCTACAGGATCTGACCAAGATTAAAGATTTCAAAAAGGCTGTTCTGGCAACTGGAAGAGAACAATTTCCTTGAGCACAGAGGATAACGTCTCTTTCTAAGGAGTGCCGCGGGGAGAAGACCAGGTGGAAGGAAAGGTGGGAATATGGCTGAAGTCTGTTGTTGGAGAGGAGAGATCCATGGCACAGGAGGAAGTAGCTTAGGAGAAAGAGGACCTTTTTTTTTTTTTTTTTTTCTGCCTGAAATAGAAAAGAGAAAGCAGAGTCTGGGGACCTCCTGGTCCATTTTAGAAAGGAAGCTGAGGTAAACTAACTCTGAGGTGAACTTTCCACTTTCATTAATTGGTGGAGGATTCCAGTTCTCTCCTCCACATGGCCTCTGCTCTTTAGCTCCTTCCTCCCACATTCGCATAGGAATGGCTTCCATGCAGCAGCCTACAGACCACCCAGCTCAAGTTCAGAACAGTATTAGGAGGCCATCCTGTGGCATGGCACTTGAGGCAGCTGGATCCCACATGGTCAACTGTGTGGTTCAAGTCCCTGACCTGGTCGCTTGAGAAACTTGGACACACATGTAGGTGTAGTCCAAAATCCTTAGAGAAGAACAGAGGTGAAGGGACTGTGGTGTGACCATTCACCTTGGAACTGTTCAGGTGCTTTGACCCTTACCATCTGCCAACTCTCCTGCAGCTCTTTCCTGCCACTCCACAAGGCTGGCCTCTCACCGCACAGTCCTCTTGGAACTGGACTTTGTTTTCTGGACCTTTTCAGGGCTAGGACCTGCTCACCCAGGGCCCATCTGCAACCAGACACCACCATGTTTCATTTCTTTACAGATGTTTCTGTTTTACCATAGCAACACCCCAGGATTCACATAGCCTCTAATCCCAAAGGGGATGGGAGTTGGCACCTCCAAGGTTAGGCTTGTTCCTCCACCAACGAGGCACAGCATGGGTAAAACCACAAGTCATATATGTTCTTTCTCTCAACAAATATTTGCATATCTTCTATGAGAGGTAGTGTGGGGCACTCTGGCTAACTACACAGGTGCTGCATTTGGCCTGCCTGGGTCCAAATCCCCAGATCTCCTCATAGCAGCTCTGTGATGCTGAATATTGTGTTAGCCTCTCCATGCCTCAGTTTCCACAATAATTGTGCTTACCTCAGAGTGCTGACATAAGGATTAAACAAGTGAATGCACAGGTAACCTCCAAGGTAATGGTTCCTTTGATGTAAACCTAACCTCTCCCTGGTGTTTACAGAGCAGCTCTCCAATCCTGGGAGGCCTCAAGCTCTTGTGGCAAACTAAGAATCCAGATATAGGTCACAAGAGTACATCGTGACTATTACCAGGCAGGCAAGCCCTTGCTGAGCCTCAGTCTCCTCACCTGTAAAATGGCCAGCATGGGGGCCAGCAAGTGGTGTACTGGACTCCCATGTGCCTGACCAAGGTTCGAGTCCTGGACCTGGCAACTTGAAAATCAGGCTGGGAGTGTGTGCATGCATGCCCCAAATTCCAGGAGCACAAAGGAGAAGGGATTGTGGTGTGGCCATTCTCTCAGGCGCTGATTTCTCAGTTTCCCTCTCACTGTCTCTCTCTGTTTCTCTTCAGTGAGCACATATACCATCTGACAAAAGCCTTACAAAAGAAAAGGGGAGGGGGCAGCATGATTCCAGGGCTCCTTCCCTCAAGGTGATTGTGAGAGTCTGCTGAGATTATAGAGAAAGTACAATTTTGTGAACTATCAAACTTGCCAGACAGGAAAGACAGAGGGGAAATAATAGAGATTAATGAACATCACCCTTTCTTTCTTTTTCTTTCTCTATTTTCTTTCTTTCTTTCTTTCTTTCTTTCTTTCTTTCTTTCTTTCTTTCTTTCTTTCTTTCTTTCTTTCTTTCTTTCTTCTTTCCTTCCTTCCTCCCTCCCTCCCTTCCTTCCTTCTTTCTTTGTCAGAAGGTATGCATGCAGGCCCTGGAGAGAAAGAGAGGATGAGAGAGGGAGAGGAGAAAGCACCCCTAATGGTGTGCGATCACAATGCAATCCCCCTCTTTTATTTTTTTGAGAGAGATTTTTGCTATAGGGTGCATGTCACTCACCAGAGAGACAGAGAGAAACAGAAAGCGAGAAATCACCCCCAAGAGGGATGGCTATGTTGCAATCCCTCCTCTTGGGATCTTGGGCATGCATGCACACACATCCAGCATGAGTTTTAAGTCGCTGGGTCCAGTACTTTAACCAGGGTCGACTACAAGGGAGTCCAGCAACACAACAATTATAGTATGTGCTGGTCCTTACAACACAGTCCCTTTTCCTCGTTTCTCCATCCTGTCAGATTTGGGGCGCACACACACACACACGAACACACATGCCTGCAGTGTTTTTCAAGAGATCTAGTTCCTTTAACCACCAGGTCACCAAGCCAGCTCAGGGAACATCTGCTGGGGCTTCTGAACAGGGACGGCTGTCCTCTGCCCCTTTTCTGCTCCTGGCTTAGGAGAAAGTTTCTGTCTCCATGAGGCCCAGCCTTGGGTACTCCATCCTAAACTGGTTGGGCTGAAGGCTAGGGTTGTGAAGGAGTTGATGTGGCAATCAAAGATCAGGCTGAACTGTCCCCAATTCGTGGTCCTGTTTCTCCCCGCATTTTCTCATCACAATCGTCATCCCACTCTTTGTCATCACTTGACTCTCCTCACCACGCTGCCTACTTCTCGTGATCCTTGTTATTTCCCAGAGCTTAGGCATAGCCTGATATCTGCTGGGCGCTCCGTAAATACTTGCTCAATCAGTGAGAAATGACACGTGAGGGCAGGGAGGAGCACTTCCCTCAGATGTCCCTGCTGACGCCACAGGCCTCCTCCACGGACAAAATCACAGGGAACTGGGAGCGCTACAGTCCCTTTTCTCTTATGACATCTGGCTTCCAGAGTCACTCCAGCTCCGCAGTGGCAGAGCCAGGGTGATCACAGGGGGACCCTCTGTCTGTCCCTGTCTGCCAGGACTGAGGGGCAGCCAGGTGAGGGCTGGGCTGGAACCCAGGAATCAGTCCTACCCCACCCAGTCCCTTGACCTCATAGATGGGGGAGGAAAACGTGCAGGACGAAAATCCGGAGTCCCTATCTCTTGGCCCGGTCAGGGCACTGGGGGATGTTGTCCCAGTAATGAAAATCAATTGCGGCAGAAGAGCCCCCGAGTGCCTCCCACCCCAGGGAAGCGGCGCGGGGGCCGTGCGCCCCCGGCTGGCTAGGGCGGGGAGCACGCGGGAGGGCGGGCGGCTGGGCCGGGTTAGGGGCGCGGGGGCGCGGCTCACGGTCGAGCCAGGGCGGCGGCACAAAAAGGCCCAGCCGCGGCAGTTTTGAAAATACCAAGGAAGGTG
>NW_006159863.1:1444371-1473270 GCF_000334495.1 Tupaia belangeri chinensis | reverse complement strand
GCTGGGGTCTGCCAGGAGGGGTTGGAATTCCGGTTGTCGCCCTGCATTTTTTTTTTTTATCACCCTGCCGAAATTATTGGAAAAACAGGACAGCCCTGGAGTCCAGAGCAAGGAGAGGGAGGATGGAGAATGGTTCCACACACGCCCCTTCCCACTCCTGCCCTCCCCGTCGTTGCTCTAGCCTTCAGAAAACGATTTCAAAGTCCAGAGAAGTTTCTGATCCCTTTAACCAGTCAGCGCAGAAAGTTGGCACCAGCCCAACCTTCTAGCTGTGTCAGTCGCCACGCTGGGGACATTCCCAGAGACTCCAGCAGCCCCACCTAGCCTTCAGTCCGCAGGGACCTAGGATTCACTTCCAGAAACTTCCTGTGAGAGACCTGCCTTGTCATAGCCCCCAGCCCAAGCCCTGCTTCTCCCAGGCTTTGAGTCCCGCCTGACCCACCTTCTGACCCTGGGACTAGGCAGCTTGGCCAGCCTATGGACCAGAACCACCACCTCCCTCCAGGGAAGGCCCCATCACCCAGGCAGCCCTGGCAACAGTTCTTGGATGGAGATCAGAACCTGACCCTGTCCCAAGTGGCTCTTCTTGGGCCTGGCGTTCTTGAGGCCAGGGAGAAGCATGCCTAGTGTTCAAGCTCATGGAAGGCTGGGGCAGAACAGGCTTTGGAGTCATCCTATGGGACAAGGGATTTGTAAGATTTTTAAATGCCATCTGGTCTCTTGTGCCTTTCAGTAATCCTTCTGTAGCCTCAGGCAGATGTTGTATCCCCGGCAGTGAGAACCCCACCACCTCATGGACATACTGAAAGTTGAAACTGAAAAGGAGTTGCAGCTCCTCTGGGGGCTTTAAACCAGACTCTCAGGTGATGTCAGGAAGGTGTAGGGGCAGAGGAGGTGAGGCCCAGACCCCTCCAGCCTTCCTCAACCAGAGCAGCTCTGTCTTTTTCACATACAAGGCACTGAGGGTTCACTTGAAGAAAGGGGTCCGCAGACAAACCTCTGATTAATTGCAGCCTCCATAGTGCATAGTCGGGGCAGCTGAGGCCCCAGCAGGTATGGTGGGCTTCCTGTCAGTCCCACAGGACCCTACTCTTGGTTTAATGCTCTGCTGCTCCCATCTTGAAATTCTTACTCATTTCATAGTAATGGTTCCCTAATTTCATTTTACATTGGGCCACATGAATTATGTAGCTGGTCCTGTGGACAGAAGTGACCTCCCTAAAGATTCACAGCTAGGGGCAAGCTCTGTGACCTGGTGGATAAAGCAGCCAGATCTCATATGGTGGAGTGTGTGTTTGAGTCCTGGACCCGGCACCTTGAGAAACATGTCAGGCCTGTGTGCATATGCACTCAGAATCTTGGAAGGTGGAAAAGATGTAGGAGAAGGAATTGCATTGTGATCATCCCCCATAGGAAGTGCTTTCTCCCCTCTCTGTCTCTCTGGCAAGTACACGTGCCCTCTAGCTAATCAGTCAGGGGGACTAGAGCCTCCTCACTTTCAGTCTAGAATATGCCCCTACCTCTCTGTGGCTTCCTTCCCTCTGGCCTCTGTACCTTCTCTTATACTTCCAGATCTCTTGGACTGTCTGGGATGAGCCAAGCAGAGTATAATCCACCCCCTGGATTTCCCTTGGCAGGCAGAGGGAGTGCCTCACCCACTAAGCTCCTGCTGCCAGCTGCCACTGCATGGAGCAGTACCCACCCAGTGAGCAGCCTTTACCAGAAACTTCTGGAGGGGTCCTAGCCCACATCTTCCCATGGGCTTCGGGCCACCTACTCTGGGCTTGGTGGTGGCGGGAAGGTGCTGCAAATCTGCAGAGTGATCTGAGTCCCCAACATTGCAGACAAGCCTCGTAGGAGAAAAATACCGTGAGGGAAAGCCAGGCAGGACGAAAGCTGTGAGTGAGGAGAAGAGCTGATGTGAATGAATATTAAGAAGAGGTAACCAGGGGAAACCCCCACCTCCACATGTGTCACTGGGTTCCAGGGGCCTCCTTGCTGCTGCCAGGAGGCTGTGGGCTTCCAAAAGAGCCCCAGCCCTCCTCTCACCTCCTTTTCTTGCTCTGAACCAACAACCTCACCATGTGCTTGCAGGGCAGAATTCCATCCATGGAGGCCTTCAGGCCAGCTCTGTGTCTTTTCCCCTAGTCTCCGGGGAGTGGTCTCCAGTAACATCCCAGGGACCGACAGGGCAGCAGAACTGTTGCTGAGGAAGGCTACGGGTTGGCTGCCAGCACGCCTCCCTCCTGGCAGTCAGGAAGAGGTCAGTCAGGAAGAGCTGCCACCTCTACCTGTGAGGGAAGCTGCCTGGCAGACAGTAAATATTTGGCCTTTGGGATCTGTGGAGTGTGAAGAGCCAGGATCTTTCTCACCAGAGTGGGAAGAGGAAAGAGCTGGTGGAGCAGGATGGGCAGCCCCTTCCAGAGAGGCCTTTCCTGGAGGGGAGAGGTTGGCTCCGAGCGCTCCTCCAAAGGCCCCACCAATCCTCAAGTCACATCTGCTGGCAAAGGATCGGAGTGCCCCGCTCTAAGCAAACATGGTGATGTGATGCTTTGCAGGGAAGGGGTGTTGGTAGGGACAGTGCTCAAATGTGAGCATGCACTCATTGAGCTGCACGACCAGTGGCCGTGCGCCAGGCCCGTGCTGCCAGCCAGGCTGTTTCCATCCTGAGAGCCCTCCCGTCTGACGAGAGCCCTCACACCTGACAGTCTCCCAGACAGCCATGTCATTTGATGCAGGCTGCCCCCCCCCCTCCCTGGACAGCTTGTCTCTCATATGCCCCGAAGGAGTACACAGCTGCCATCAGCCCCTTGGTGACAGGCCCACCTTGGAGCTTGTCTGAGCCATTAGCAGCCACCTGTGGAATTGCATCCACACCTCCAGTGAGAGGGCTTTGACAGGAAGCTCTCCCGGGCAGCTGAGAAGCAGCCTGGCTCTCTGTGAAGAAGGCTGATCTGAGAGTCATACCAATGGGATCTACTCCTGGCCTGATCAGTTCCCCTCTGGGATTGTTCTCCTCCTGGGTGGTCCTAAAGGCCCAAGAGCAGCACTTGGGGAGTGGGAGTGACTCAGTGGAGGGATGGCTGGAACCAGGTCTGCCCTGTGCCCCTGAAAAACCCTGTTGTGGACAGGGCAGAGCCGCACTCTGATATTTCCTCCCCACAGATCTAGAAAGGATGTTCACACCACATGGGCAGAGGGCAGGCAGGAGAGGAGGGGGTTGCAAAGAAACAGCAATGTGATAGCTTGGTTTTGAAAAGTCTACCTCACAGAGCTTCACTAACTGGGAGGAGATAAGGTCCTCTCTGAGCAGGCAGGCTGGGTCCTCTTAGAAAGACCTCAGGGCACTGGAGGGATTCTGGACTGGAAGAAAGGGCCTGATGTGGAAAAGATAAAAAGGCCACCCAATATCTGACCTGGGTTCCCTGAGAGGAGGAGGGGCCCAGGGGCTCAGGTGTTGGAGATGGGCTCCAAACCCTTAGACAAGCCCCATAGCTGCCATCCAGCTGGGGCACCTTTAATAAGTGAAGACTCACTTCCCAAAGCTAATTTGAGAAGGGAAAAGCATTCCACTCTCACTGGGCGTCGGTGAAGAGCCTGGCAGTTTCTGTGACTAGTGGGCAGCTGTGCTGGGTGTTAGGACTGGTATACAGGGCAGCAGGACAGACCAGGCCACTCTCTATACGAGAGATTGTCGAAAAGGTCATGGAAAATATGCATTATGTCAAAAATTATGCATGGATTTGAAAATGGTTTGCACCCAAATAAACTCATACTTTAATTCCATTTTTCTGTGAACTTTTTGAAGACTCTTTGTACATCACTCATGTTGATTATGTTGAATGTATTGGGTCATTGGAAAAGTCCTGATGCATATTTGCATTTCGCTCAGTGTGCATGTGAGTCTCCCACCAGGCAGAGATACATAAAGGCAAGAATCTTACCATGGTATCCCCAGTCTTAATGTAAGTTTTCAGTAAAAATGCATACTGCTGCTTCTTCCTTTTTTTAATGATATATTTAATCTAATTCATGATTATTATTGTTATTTTAATTTAGTATAGGGCATGTGAGCTCACCAGAGAGAAAGACAGAAACAGAGAAAGTGAGAAAGCTAGCTGCCAGGTTTGGGACATGGACCGCGGTCAGCCATGTGGGAGTCCATCACCTTAACGATGACACTACCTGCTCCAGATGCATGCTTTTTTAATAAACATTTTGTGGCCAGCTGCCAGTTGCCAGGGTTCATAGGTCTACGTATGTCTAAATGACTGAGGAAGACACGCAGAAGACTTCAGACATTCTCAAGGAGCTTACCCTTTACTAGGGCACTTAAGATTTGTGCCCAGAGCATTCAAAAAAGACTAAAAGTGGTGAATGTCACAAGAGTGGTCCCAAGGAGCGAGTTTGATGGAATTGGCTCTTCTCCTGGCTCTCCTCCTTTACCACTCTTCTGTATGAGTCCGTGGTTTCATCCATGGGTTCCTGGTTCTTGCTTGACACCCATTCACCAAATTTTCTCTACCACGCTCATAGACTTGACATGGAATCAGGCTCCTGTCTCCCCAGACCCGCATTTCAACAGTGTCCTCAGCATCTCCAGATGGAGGCGTGCGGTTTAGATGAGCTCTCTTCACATCCTCCTGAACCCAAGCTAAACAGTTGGTTATTATGGGATGTTACACCATATGTTTGTCAGCCGTTATATATCAAGTGTCTGGTTTGGGGAGGAAGCATGCTAGGTGAAAGGTAAGCAAGGATGTTTTTGTCTCCACGGAAGAGACAAGACTTGCACACTCAGGAAAGGACTGAATCTAGGCAGATGACGCCAAAGGAGAAACAAGTGGCATATACAGTAGATTCACTAGGGAATCCCCAGAGAAAAGAGAGCTTTTCAAGATGGGGCAATCCAAAGAGCATCAGGGAGGAGCTGGCTTGGATTGGATCAGTCAGGAGAGGCAGGAAGTAGTGGCAGTGAACACTGCTCTAGGTCCTTGGGGAAGTGGTGTTCAGTGCTGAATGGTGATGGGAAGAGAGATTTACCAGACAAAGGATTGCTGGGAGAAGCAGGGAGACATAGACCATGGTGGCCTTGATACCATATAAAGGACTTCGATGGTGTCCTGTTGATGATGGAGTGCCTCTGGGAGGGCTGGGCAAGAGAAAGCCTGTTTGCCTCTTCTCCCTTGAGACATCCTCTCTTGACTTTAGCCCATGCTGGGAAATTTCTACTGGTAAAGAGTGGGAGGAAGAAAATGAGCTTATGAAGGAGCCAAGGGAAGGGGTCAGGGACACAGGCAGAGACCTAGGACAACACTGCCATGGAAATTGAGAGGAGAGCTCCCAGAGGGAGGAAGTGATCCACAGTATTGACTAATGATCAACAGAGTTAGCATAGGATTTGCCGATTACAAGAAAGCCAGGCCGCAAAGGGATAAATTTGAAGAAAAGCACAGGGGAACCTTATGTTAAAGAAGGATCAGAGAAAGGAACTGGGTGGGTAGTTAGAGTGAGAGGCAGGGCCAGGCACAAAGGGATTTTCAACACAGGCATGGCCTGGGCTCCCTTGAAGGTAGGGGGACAGAAGAGAAAGGGAAATGGCAAGATTGTGGGATGAAGGATGTGGAAGTGGGGAAATCTGCTTTGGAAAGAAGACAGATTGTCTTTATAGCATCTGAGATAGAGAAGCAACGGGTACAGACATGAACTTTTTGCTTTACTAGTTGCATTTGATCTTATGGTGCATACTCATTATCCTTAAAAATTGAAAAATGTTAAAAGAGAATAATAGCACTCACATTAAATCCTACCGCAGAGATAATAAATGACAAGATGAATATTCTTCTAAAAATCTTCCTGTGAGTATTCACACACAGATTTTTTTCTCACATAGATAAGGTTATACTGTTTATTTTATTCTGTCAATATGATATAGTTATCCTCCCCAGGCAATAAATATACATCTACATCATTTTTTTAATTGGTTGCATAACATCCTATGGTAAGATTCTACAATAATTTCTTTATCAATTCCCTGTCAATAAACATTTATGCTCTCTACATTTTTCCTCAAGTTTATTATAGCATACAGCGGTAATACTCATGTACATCTTTGCCTAGTTGTGTAATTATCCTCTTAGAAAAAGTTTCTAGAAGGTGGGTTGCTGAGTCAACAGGCAAGTTTATTTGACGTGCTAGAATAGTGTGCCAAACTCTGTCCCAAGTGCGTGAGAGGGAGGGCCTCTTTTTACGTCCCTCCACCTACACTGGGCTTGAGATGTAGGTGTCTTGAGAGAGTTACTAAAACCTAAAGGAATTGGAATCTAATGATTTTGATCTTTTCAGAAAAGGAGGAGGTGAGCTCATCTTTGGAGAATGAGGTGGGCTAAGAGGAGGAGGAACTCAAGAATCTGAAGCGAGGATCCAGGTGGCTGTACTTGGTGGGAGCCAGATCTGCACTGCCCCCTAATATACTCTCGTAGTGCAGGGTTTCCCTGGCACAGTGCAGAGAACACAGGCTGAGGTCTGAGTGCATCATGGCCAGGAGCAAGGGCTGCAGGTCCCAGAAGGCTGAGAGGCTGGGCTAGGAATTCAAGGTCGATGACAGTCTGGGTGAAGGAGAAAGTGAGGCAGTTTCATGCAGTGGAGATTAGGAAAAACTGGGATGCAGGGGCTGCAGAGAAAAAACGCACAAGATCATGAAGATGGAACCTCGGTAATAAGCTTTAAGCTTCAGAGGGTAGACAGGTCGAGCAACAGCCTTGAGGGAGAAGAGACCTGTCCTTCCAGGTCACAGAGTCTCAGCATAAACATTGTCACCACTCAAATGAGCGGGAGGAGGGAGGATAAAGAGGTAATCCAATCCAGGTGGTGTCATTATTTGGGACAGTGCTCCCTAAAGTAGGTGTACCGCTGAATACCAGTTGTATAGGATTGATACTTTTTCATTGTTTTCAAGATTAGCAGGAAGTTCTGTGGTCAGATAGGTCTGAGAAAGAGAGAACTACACTCAGATTTAAGTGAGTTTATTGTTCTGCCTAAATTTTCAAAATGCTTGTGCCAATGTGATTCTCTAAGATTGTGATAGAGTGTATAACAGTTTCCAGACTTACTTGAGCCAGAGAATGCTTCTGCACAAAGAGGATTTAGGAACTAATGTTCTTTAGGACATGTTTTGAAAATTGAATTTCTCCAAAGTTGGAAATTAGTCCTGAGAGTGACTGGTGTCTGGACATGAAAAAAAAAGAAAAAAAAAAAAAAAAAAGACAGGAGAAATTGGAGTAGGATTAAAAAAAAATAACAATTCTGATGAAGAGAATTTTTACCACTATTTGTCCAGCTTTAGTGTGTGGACTACTCTTTATATACTAGCTCCTGGGATTTTTGTGAAGCTCTGTGAAGAGGATGGTATTCCCACTATTTGATACAGAGAGAACATGAAGCTCTGAAGAGTACCCATGTGAGAGACAGCATGGCCCCCAAATGATGGAAAAAAGAGTGTGGAGTTCAAAGGACCAGAGGTGACAACAAGGATCAAGAAAACTGGTGTTTTCCACTCCTCCCAACTCACTGAATTTGCGGGGTTCCGGGAAGTGAAGAAGATGGTGTCTACATGGACGAGACCAGTGTGTGTGCAGTGGGAAAGAGGGGCCGCTATACTGAGTAAATAGTTTAGTTCTGGTTTCTCTTCTCAACTAGATGCAACACTTTCCCTTGAAGGGCTACTTGGAACTGGGGTGAACATTCAGGGTTTTGCAGATGAACAGGGATTGCTACTGGCATTTACAGACAAGGTCAGGATGGCATGTGTTTGTGCACCATGGGTAAATCTCATCCAGTGAAAATCTGTGAAACCCAAAAAGCCAATGGTATCCTCATTAGAAAAACAAGGATGTCTGTGGCCATACCACCCTGAATATGTCCCATCTTGTCTGATCTCAGAAGCTAAGCAGGCTCAGTGCTTGGATAGAAGAAAACCCAAGGGTGAGAAAGGGGAGGAAAGTTGTTGAGGATGAAGGGAAAACTTAACCTACAACCTTTGTGGTCACCAAGAACACAGTAGCAGAGTGGGCATTCGGAGGTGACAGGGACAAGAGAGAGGAGAGAAGCCCATCCCAGAGTAGCAGGTATGGGTTTTAGGAATAATGTTGCAAGTAGAAAGGGTTCAACAAGCAGGTGAACACTGGAGGAAAGCAACTGGCAGAGCCGAAGATGCAGATAGGACAGCTTGTTGTACAGGAGCATCTGAGGGACCAGGTTCTTTGGAGCTGAGCTGGGACAGACGGATTCCCATCTGAAAATAGACAAACCCACAAAGGAAGCCCGTGAAGGAGGGTAGTGGCAGGAGGGTTCTAATGAAAACGATTTTGCAACCTTAATTATAGCATTCTCCAACCTTAAACTATAGCTATTCTGCAGTTTTAAATATAGCATTGGCTCCCGAGAAGACTCGCGAATCTTTATTTTTACTGACCCAATTGGCTGTTTTGAAAACCCGCTCTGTGAAGTCCAAAGAAGATAATCATCAAAATATGTTCCTTGAAGTGCCCAAAGAAAGACCTTTTATTCAGTTCCTCGAATCTCTCCCCCTTGCTGACTCGGATGGAAGAATGCAGTCTCAGAAAGGCGGAAGGGTGAATCAACTACACATTTTTGGTCAACCAAAAGAAAGCCCGTGTCGGCAACCACAGTTGAGTTAGCAGTTGGTTAACAGGTCCAGCCTATTTTCCATCCCCGAAAGGAGAGGGTAACCAAGTTCAACCCCAGTCGAGTCAGCAGCCACGTGTAGTGATCTGCCAAGATATGCACCTCCAATCGAATTTTCTGCTTGGCTTTGTGGAAGCTTAGGGGAAAAAAAAAAAAGAGTTCCTCCTCTGTAGCTGTCCTTCTGGTGTTTTAGTTGGATATTATGACCTGAGGTAGGAGGCAAACAAAGGCCCTTTCAAATCTCCAGTGGTTAACACTATTTTATGGACCTGGGCTTGCAACACTGGCCTTCAAAAACGATTCGATTCTGTTCCTAAACATGCTGCATGCAATTTGGGTAGCGATCACTACTTGGAAGAGAGGGGCCTGACTGTGCCTTCTCTAGGTAATCGTGGGGTTGGCTTCTTTATTATAGGGACCAGTACCTTCTCTCATGCCGCTCTAGTCCCTTGGGGCCTTGGGAGCAGGGGGGGCAGAAACTGGCTCCCAGGGTGTTCCATGTTGGCTTCTGCGTGTTTCACAGAGCTGCAACTACCTGAGTTTGTCCCCAGAGAGGAGCTTTCCTGAAGGGTTTTAGATCCAGGCATTACCTTATCTTCTCTTATGTCCTCTCCCAATCCACCACGTCTAGTCACATAAATTTTTATCCTGGAATTGACTACATGAAGAGGAAAGAGAGAGACAGCAGACACTATTTTTGCCTTCCTACAAACTTAGCCTCTCTAGACACCTATGACCTATTCTAATATGACCATTTCTTTAGCAACCCACAATGTTTTACACTCAGGTATTTGTTTCTCTGTTTTCATCATATCAAGGTCCTAAACTTGGACCAGCCCCAGCCTAGTGGACAAGGCACTGGATTCCCCCATGGCTTACCACAGTTCGAGACCTAGACCTGGCAACTTCAAAATCATGCTGGGTGCATGTACGCATGTGCTCAAAATCCTGAGAGGAGAATGGAAGAGAAGGGATTGCAGCATGGCCATACCCTGGGGTCGGAGGGGGGGCGATTTCTCACTTTCCCTCTCTCTGTCTCTGTCTCTTGCTCTCTGTTGAGCATATGCACCCTATGGAAAAACTTAAAAAAAAAACTGGACCAGTCCCATAGCACAGTGGTTAAGCACTGCACAGAAGAAGCTAGATAAGCTAGGTCCCATGTGGCCAGTCAGGGTTCAAGTTCCAGGTCTAGGAACTTGAAAACATGCTGGGCTCATGTGCATATGCCTAGGATCCTGATGGGATGGAGAATTGGAGAGAAAAAGCATGACCAAGCCCTGTTAGAGAATGCCTTCTTTCTCTCTCTCTCTCTCTCTTTTTCTCTCTCATGCATGCACATGCCACCTGGCTATATATATTTGTTTTGTTTTTGTTTTTGATAAATAAATAATCTGTATTCCCTGGGTACTTAACACATGCCAGGCATTGTTTGAATGTGCTGCAGCAATGAGTGTTTGCTACTCCTTACCGTGAACCACATACATGCTGGAGAGAAACAAATTTAAGAGTCATAAAGAAGCACTGAATAGAATGTCTGCACAATGAATCGGGATTGTGTTATATCCCATTGTTTAAAACACATTTATAATCTGTTAAAATCAAGACAGAGGCTAGAATTTGCTTACAAGTAATAGTCTATAAAATATTCCTTTATGTTATTGCCAGAGGTATAGGCTGGAGTTAACAGACCATGAGTCTGAGCCCAGGGACAGTTTGTTAAAAGAAATGCTGTGGGATCAGCAGTTGGCGTAATGGCTAACTCTTTGGACTCACATGTAGTCAACCATGGTTCGAGTCCCGGACCCGGTGGCTTAAATAAACTCAGGCCGAGCACGTGTGCGTGCCCACCCAAGATCCTGAGAGGAGAATGGAGGAGAAGGGATTGCGGCGTGGCCATCCCCCCTGGGCGGTTATTTCTCATTTTCTTTCTCCCTGTCTCTCTCTGTCTTTCTGGCAAGTGCACGTGCCCTATAGCAAAAACCTCCAAAACAATAATAATAATAATAAAGAGATGCTGTGTGTCCAGCGTCTGTTAACTGTGCACTTACCAGATGCATTATAGCTGCTAACTCCTATAAGCCTTGGAGATGTGGCACCCAGATTTTCAACACTGATTTTAAATCCTCTCCTCAGAGAGCTCCTTGTTTTGAAATATTTTAACCAGGAAACCATATTTATTAGGTAACAATTAATTTGTTTCAAATGTATACTAAGGCTTTTCTATTTCAGAATAATGACTATGATAATAATGATAAAAACAGTAGCTGGGCCAGCCGGTGGTATGGTGGTGAAGTTGGCTGCATCCCCCATGGCTGACCTATGGGCGTGGAAAACACATCAGGCACATGTGCATGTGTGCCCAGAATCACAAAAGGAAAATGGAGAGGGGATCATGGTGTGGCCATTCCTCCTGGGAGTATTTTCTCACTTTCCCTCTCTCCTCCTTTCTTTCTCTCTCTTTTTCTCTCTCCCCAGTGAGCACACACACTCTAGAGTAAAACAGAACAAAACAAATAATAGCTAACATTTATCGCAAAGCCTTGTCTTCAAAGGCCAGAGAAATACAACCTGTACTCTAAGAGCAATTAACTGGGACAACCAAGGGGAAAAAAATAATAAAACCTTCCACCCCATATTCAAACAAGAGTCCATTTAGCTTTAGGAGAGGAATATCATATCCCTTATCCTAGTTCTGAGAAGGGGAAAGGGAGAAAAGCCTAAATGTCGCTTCCTACTTCCACTCCAACTCCCATCAGTTCGTTCCTTTGCAGTTCAAACATCAAGTCTTTGTGTGTGAATTTTGTCTCTGCTGCCTTTACGCTTTTGCAGTCTCACTAAGGGCATTAGTACTCCCCAACACACCCTAGCCATGGAGAACTCTTAAGAATAAATTGGATTTAAGCCATAGTTTAAGTCACTAATCTTCATCTTTTAACAAAAATGAGCTGCTTAAAATGGCTGAAGGTAATCATTACAGATGCAAGTCTTGTCAAAGGGTCAGTGAATGAACCTTTGTTGAACACCGTATGTGATCATTTCTGTGCTGGTGGGCGCTGAGATATTTCCTGACCTCCGATTGGAGGCATGCTGCTTAAACAGGTGTCATACCTGGATGGAAGGTCTTGACCCTGCTCTGTGGCCTCTAGGAGCTGGGGATGTGCAACTCTGCAGACCCTCTGTGTGTAGTTGGGTCTCCCTGCCAGATCCTGGACATCAGGGACCACTAACCATTTGGCAGATCAGTAAACCTCTCTGCTCCTTTATTACATGACGGAGGAAGATGTGTATACAATCCCACTCTTATTGTCTGTGAACACACTTTTCTGTCTCTGAAAACACTCCAGAGGGCCAGTGCACCCTACTGTAAAACAGACCACCCAGAAGCATGGCAGATGGGGAGGGTGAGAAAATTGGTTTCTGTCTCTGGACCCTGCTTGTCCCACGCAGGGGGTGGAGTACAGATTCCTGTCTAATCAATCATCCTCTAATCAATCATGACTGTGTCCTCAGTCCTCTAATTCTTTGTGTCTGTTTCTTCATCCGTGCTCTGAACAGAACCAACTTGGTGTAATGTGACTATGACGAGCTTGTGCTTGCAAAGAGCTTTGCTTACATGAGCCTCACAAATGCTCTGGATTATGTTCTCATTAAAGTGAACAAGGCTGAAGTGGCAAGTCGCTGCAACATTCCAGGCAAAGGTAAATCAGGCGTTCCCGAAGTCTGGGGCTCAGCGCCAGAGAGCAAGGAAGTCTATGGGATTCGGAAGAGAAGAAGACCTCTCTGGGGACTGGGAAGGGCCGTGAGTTACAGAACTGAAATGTCAGTGAAAGCACGCAGGCCGAACTCACAAACCCTGCAGTCTATAGAGAGCCAAGATCTGTGCTGGCCATTCCCTTCCCTTCCTGTGGGCTACTCAGCCCAGGACCGGAAAGCAGCAGTCCTTATTAATTCCCACTTGCTCATGATTGCCGATTTGGGGGGCTGACACTGGGAAAGCAAGGTTATGACAAAGCTATGTGCTTTTTGAGGGGGTGTTTACTGAAGGCCCGTGTCAGCCTTGCTTGATTTAAGTCATCCCAGATTCCCTGCAAAGGCTATAAACAGTGAAGTGATGAAACTGGCCTTGGAGCCAGAACAGGGAGGAGGTGCAGTCAGGAGGGAGGCAGAGGAGCCCCATCAGGGGTGGAGAGAAATGAGGAACAGGACCTCGAAGGCGTCTCTGCTCCAGTGAATGGAAGGAATTAACTCCCTAAAGAAGCCAAGGCGGCGGCGGATCTGACATCCCACAGTGGGTTCTGGTTGAGATCATAAGGGGGTTAGAGGCTATGGCTAGTTGGATGAGTTTTTGGTCACACAAGCACAGAATGCACCAAGAAATTCCTGCCTGCCTTGCCTGAGGCATTTATTTATGGGAAAGGGATCGTAATCCTGGTAACCACCCAGGCAAAGCAGTCCTTGTAAACACTTGGCAGGCTGATGATGGGGTAGCAGCCCAAGACACAAAAGAGGGCTGAAAAGGTTGATTTCTTAGGCTACAAAGAGATCAGTAGTACCCCACATATCATACTTGTCCCTCCTTCCTTTTCCCACTGCACCCACCCCCTCCAAAGTGCTTGCCCATAAACTCACATGCATGCTTACACTCCCACCCACCCCCCCCACCCACCCCCCACACACTCCATCAAGAGGCTATGTGGAATCTGTTACTGTGGAGAGGAAAACTAGGATTCGGGAAACTTTGCTGATAGCTGACTTAGAGTTTAGCCCCAGGCATTATAAACGTCAACACATATACACACATTTGCCATGCGTGTACATGCACACACACACACATACACCCCTCAGTTTCCTCACCTGTCAAAATGAAAATTTTCTTCATCTATCTCTCAGGCTAGTTCTAAGGATCAAATGTAAGAGTATATGAGAGTATTTCCAAAGTCCTAGTTCAGGTCTCCCCTAACCCTGAAATAAACTCAGAACCTCGGGGGGTGGGATCCTAATCTTAAACTTTTGAAAATATCCCAAATGACTCTTTGTGCAGCCATAGAACCACTGCTGAAAATCATAATATAAAATCATTCATATGGGGACAAGCGGGTGGTGTGGTAGTTAAGGGTACTGGACTCCCACATGGCTGACCATGGTTCAAATCCCGGACCTGGTGGCTTGCTTTCTCATTCTCTCTCTCTCTCTCTCTGGTCAAATTAAAATAAATAAGTAAATAATGTTAAATTAAATCATTCTTTTAAAAAATCACTCATTTGTTCATATCTTCATTTGAAATTGTGTTAATAGAGTCTTTCTCTGTGCCAGCCACTGTGCTAGGAGCTTTGGATAAAGCAGAGAGCAGGGCAGACACAGTCCCTACCCTCAGAACGTAAGCAATGGGAAAAAGAGCTGTCAAATAAATAAGAACAGGGTATAATGCATTCTACAAAGGGAGAACACAGAGCATGTGAATTTATACAGCTAGGTATTTACTCTGCCTGGGAGTTCATAGAAGTTGGATGACACCTAAGTTGTGACCTGGAGGCCAAGCAAAGGGCATGCAAGGTGTGACAGTGGTATCTTTGTTTTATAAACTCCACAATCTCTTTCTTTCCTACTGAGTCCATTCAGAGCTGCCTTCGCTTACCAAGTGCTCCTTCCCAATGTTGTGTCTTGGCTCCTAAGTTGATCACAGTGGTCAGAACAGTATTTGGTAAATGAGGTTGCAGGTGCTCACAGGTCCAAGGATGAAATTAAAGATGCTTCATTGGTCATTGGCAGGAGCCACTGAAGCTGTGTGCTGTCATAGGTCTGGCCCTTTGCATTTCTACACACCGACCTTGAGTTGCAGAAGCAAGATTTCTTAGCACTTTGTAGAACCTTTGCTCAATATCTCGAGTGGTAGTAGGTATGGTACAAAGATGTCTGAGTCCAAATCTTGACTCTACCATTACATTCTGTGCACCATTAAGCAATATCCTTAAGTTCTCTGAACCTGAGTCTTTTCGTCCATAAAAGTAATACTTTAAACTATAAAGTTTATAAGATTGTTGTGAAGATTGCCTTGAGGCAAGACCAGCACTTAGTCACATTGAAAAACAAAGAGAAGAAAAACAAGACTTGGAACTTCGACTTCTAGTATTACTGACTTAAAATATTCTTGGGCTATAAAGTGTAGGTACTATATAAATGACAAATGCTAAGTCAGTAGCCAAAGTTGAAAGAAAACAAGGGAATTCCCTAAAGAAAAAAAAAAAAAAAGGAAAAAGAAGGGAAGGGAAATAGAACGGGGAAAAAATTCAATTTAAGAGTAGAAACCTGGTGGGTAAACCAGCCATAGGGGGTATGAGGAACATTAGGAGCTTAGTCTTGGGTGCATGAAGAGATGGGTGGGAGATAAGGCTGTGAGTGCCAAGTACTGGGGGGAGGGCAGCTGGACCAAAGACTCCCCCAGCATAAAATCAGGGGCCCTAGAAGGTGCCCCTCCCAGGCTGCTGCCACACTATGTGATGCTAGGACAGCCCCAGTTCTTTTTGATTGATGACAGTCTTCCTACTGATTGGCCAGTGCCATGCCAATTGCAGTAAAAATTATTGACATGTGGACCAGCAGGTGATTTAGAGGTTAAATTGCTGGAGTTCACATGGTTGGCTGTGGAGTTCTAGTCTTGAACTCGGTGGCTTGAAAATCATGCTGGGTGCATGTATGTGAGTGCCCAAAATTCCAAGAGGAGACTGGAGAAGGGACTGTGACATGGCCATCCCCCTCAGAGGGTGAATTCTCACTTTTCCTCTCTCTCACTGCCCCCCTCTCTCTCTATGGCAACTGCATGCACCTTATAGCACCAAAAAAAAAAAAAGGGGGGGGGGTGGGAAAGCCGTCTACCTGAGAGCTGAAAAGGAAACCTAGTATCTCCAGAGACTCCAGGCAAGGAGAAAAGGGCTGTGCTGATAAACACAAGTTTGCTCTCGTGAGGGTTTTTTGGGATTCCAGTTTCTGTACTATGCTCACAGAGGCCAATTCAGTCTGAGAAATCGAACTGTGGTGGTCTCAGATTGGTAGCTCTCCTAACTTCTGGCAAATATCCAGGAAATCCCTTCTGAAGAGTCTTGAACACAGAGTTCTCATCATTTATCCTCAAGACCCACGATGAAACGTGTTCTGATAAAGACCACATCTGTAAAGAAAAATCAACAGCTTAGCAGAAGAATCAGCTAAGGTTAGAGGGAAACAAATTCATGGAAAGGAATGCCCAGTAAACATTTGAAAATGTCCAATCTCAGTCATTTTTAAATGGGTAAAATGGAGTTTCTTTGATGTAAATTCATGAAACATTTATTTGAAGGGAGTAAGTATTAGGATCAAGGTATATTTATAGTCCATGGGGTAGAAGCATAATTTGCATGCCCTTTATCAATGGTGATTTTTTTAATTTGTTTGCAGAACATTAAGATATTCTTACAATCTGATCCAGTAAATTCACTTTTTAGAATTGTCTTAAGAAAATCCTGTAAGTGCATAGTATGTTATGTACAAGGATTTTCACTGTAATATTGTTCATGCACACACATGTATATGCATATGCACATACACACGCAGCCACATAATTTTTCTGAAGCATGGGGTAGGTAATGTATATCATGATACTTTATCTTTAAATATTTCAGAGTGCATTTGTTAAGAATAGAAATATAACCAAGGTTATGCACTTTACAGATTTACTTTGATATTTTATCTACCATCCATATTCCAGTTTTATCAACTGACTGAATGAATTTATTCTCTATTGATTTCTTTTTTCCCTCTAAGACAGGATCCAGTGTTCAGTTGAGTGTTGAATTTAGATGTCATGTCTTTTTCACATTTCGTTGTCTTTTACGGCTCTGATATTTTTGAAAAATACAGCCCTCTCCCCACTCTCAAAATATTTTTTTACTATATTTCAAAAAATTTTTTAAATTTATTTATTGAGAGAGAAAGAGAGAAAGACAAGCGCTCTCCACAGGGTTTCATGATGTAATCCTGCCCCAGTCTGTGCAGCCAGCTAGGATCATGGGATATGCATGCCTGGCATGTATAGGTGGACCTGGGAACTGAACCCTCGATCTTCCATATGGATCCAGCATCACTGAAGTAGCACATTACTTCTGCACCACCAAGCAGGCCTCCTCCCTTTTTTTTGATAGAATAATCCTCAATTTGTGTTTTTCTCCTGTTTCTTCATATTAGATTTGGGTTGTGTGCTTATTCTTTTTTTTTTTTTTTTGAGAGGTTTTTACTATAGGGCATGTGCACTCTCCAGACAGACAAAGACAGAGAGACAGAAAGCAAGAAGTCACCCCCCAGGGGGAATGGCCACGCCGCAATCCCTTCTCCTCTCGGGATCTTGGGCACGCACGCGCATGCGCCCGGCGTGAATTTTAAGCCGTCGGGTCCGGAACACGAACAGCGGTCAACTACGTGAGAGTCCAGCGACATAGCCATTACGCTAACTGCTGGTCCCTTGTGTGCTTATTCTTATAGTCAGTGATGGTGAGTACAACCCAGGCTTTCACATCTGCAGCCGTCCAATGTCCACCTGTCCCTCTTAGGTGACATTAATTTTGATCATCTGGTTTTGCTAGTGTATAATTACTGTTTTTTCAATAGACATTTTCTATCTTACCTATCAAAGAAAGAAAGAGTAGAGCAAAAATTAACAGTACATACCATAACGTGATGTTCTTTGTTGAAAATGGTAAATATGGTACTAACCTTGATTTGATTATCGGACACTGATGCATACTTTGAAAATCCCTATTATTCCCCACAAAGATGTTCAACAATTAAATACAAATAAGGAAGTGTAAAATAAAATAAATAATTACTGTTTACCTCCTTTCCTACCCCCTCCTCTCTTGCTCCTAATAAGGAGTCTGTGAGGAGACACCTTAAAACCATGTATAGGAGCCAGCAGGTCGCATGGTGGGTAAGGGCACTGGACTCCCACATGGCCAACAATGGTTCGAGTCCTGGACCTGGTAACCTGCTTTCTCACTTTCCTCCCTCTCTCACTCTGTCCTCTGGACAAATTAAAATAAATAAATAAATAAATAAATAAATAAATAAAGTTAAATAAGATAATTTTTTTTTTAAAAAAAGGCTGTGTATATGTTCTGTCCCTCATTAAAATGTTCCCCCAAAACACCATCCACCAAGGATTCATTTTGCAAGCTATGATGGCTGCAAAATGCTGATTTCCCAACTCTAGCCCTACCGTAGGAAAGAGCCCTCCTTTCATTTTCTTCCACTTACTGTACCTATCATCAGTGTGGACTTATGAACCCCTTCTTTCCAGTGGTTGTAACTGCATTGTTTACCTAATTATTCTGGAACTCAAATCATCCCAGATTCGGCCAGAGGGAACATCTTCAAGCTGCTTTCTGTCTTCGTAATGTGCCCTTGACATTGTTTTTGAGCACTTCCTTGCTCAATAACAAGATATTCCAAGTTCATTTCCACCTACTCCATCCCAGCTCCAGAATCATATTTCTCTAAGAGCCCCGTTCTTTCGGTGGGAATGGTATTAGAGACCATGGTGTGTGTCGCCAGGGGTGCTTATTGCTATTGCAGTGTCTTTGTTTCTGAAGCTTCAGTAAACGGAGCTATATGTGTACACATACCAATAAATTAGATGCATATTGATGTGCATAAATAAGAGTATTTTAGACATTTTTAGTTTGTATCAATACTTCTCATTTCAGTCCATCTCCAAGGATTTGTTTTTTGTTTTTGTTTTCTTTTTGTCTTTCCCATTTTATATTTCTTTCTCCCTGTCTTTTCGTAATTGCCAAAGGGGACCTGTATTGGCCAGAGAAAGAGAGGGAGAAAGTACCTCCAGTGGGGCATGATCACATCACATTGCTTCTTTGCATTTCTTCAACTTGGAATTTGGGGCATGCACTCACAAGTGCCTGTTATGTTTTCAAGCCACTAGGGCCAAGATTTAAACTACAGTCAGCCTGGTGAGATCTGGCTGCTAATGCACTGTCCTTAACTACTGTGAAATGGAGCAGGCCCTCAGTATGCTTATTCATTTGAAACACAACTAGGTTTATTTGGTCCCAATTTTTTTTTCTGTTTTATTGACTACATTTTATTATTATTATTATTATTATTATTTGGATAGAGGGTATACAAACTCACTGGAGAGAAACAGAGAGGAGATAAGACCTTCCCATGAGGGAGGGTCATGCCACAATCTCTTCTCCATTTTTCCTTTCAGGATTTTGAGCATGCATGCACACATGCCCAGCGTGTTTTTCAAGCCATTGGGACCATGCAGTTGGCAGTGAGATATCCAGCTGCATCAACCACCGTGCCACTAGCTGGTCCTTTGTTTAATTTTTAAATATGTGAATATTAACATGGTTCTGAAAGCCAAACTGTCCAAAAAGTTATACTTGAAGAAGTGCTTCTTCCTGTGACCTTCTCAGTCCTTGTAGAAAGCAACTTCACTGTTTTTTTTTCTTCATATACCTGTTAGCAAAAACCTCTTAAAAATAATAAATAAATAAAAACATACCTGTTTAGATATGTGTATGTTTTTTGTTTGTTTGTTTTGAGAGGTTTTTGCTATAGGGTGCGTGCGCTTGCCAGAAAGACAGAGAGAGACAGACAGAAAGCGAGAAATCACCCCCCAGGGGGGATGGCCATGCTACAATCCCTTTTCCTCCATTCTCCCCACCAGATCTTGCGCACACAGTCACACGCGCCTGGCGTGAGTTTAGGCTACCAGGTCCAGGACTCGAACCACGATCAACCACATGGGAGTCCAGTGACGTAGCCATTACACCAACTGCTAGTCCCAATGTGTATGTTTTTAATTGCTACATCTTTTTTTTTTTTTTTTTACAAAAAATGTAACATACTATATATTCTTTTTTGTACTTCACCCTTTCTATATAATATCTGCTGGAAATCACTCCATATCTGTTAATAGAGATTTCCATTTTTGTTTTTGAAGCTGCACCAAGCTCCATCATGGGAGTACATTTTATGTCATATTTAAGCAATCTCCTGTGCTCATACATTTAGATAGTTCCCAGTTCTTGCAACCACAAATAACTCTTCAGTGAATAACCTTGTCCACTGTATTTTCATATTGCTGGAGATGTTTATTCTGGATCATTTCACAGACATGTAATTGCTGTATCAAAAGGTAAACACATATGCTGAATTCTCCTCTGTAAGGTTTGGATGATTCTGTGTCTCCACCCCAGATCCTCTCCATAGCCTTTGTCAACAGAGCCCTCCACATTTTTGCCAATTGGATGGATGAGAAATGTTACCACAGTGTGGTTTTTAAATTGCATTTATCTTATGAGTAAAATTAAATGCCTTTTTATCTGTTTAAGAATCATCTTTGCTATCTTTTCATAAATTGTTCAGGGCTATTACTCACTTTTCTAAAATATCTTTAAAAAGTCTTTATAAATTTGGCATATTAACCCTTTATTTATATATTGTGAATGTTTACTTGCAATTTGTCATTTGCCTTTTAACTGCTTCTGGTGATGTTTTTTCCCCATTCAAAAGTATGTTTGTTATATTGTCAAGCAGTTAAATACAATTGTTCCTTGGTATTCATGGGACATTGGGTCCAGGACCCTCCTGTGGATACCAAAATCTGCCGGTTGTCAAGCCCTTTATACAAAATGCCATAATATTTGCATATAATCTCCATATATTCTCCTGTACACTTTAAATCATCTCTAGATTATTTATAAAACCTAATATAGGGGCTGGCAGGTGGCATGGCGGTTTTGATGTTGGACTCCCACATGGCTGACTGCGGTGTGAGTTCCGGACCTGGTGACTTGTTTTCTCATTTGCCCTCTCTCTCTCTTTGTTTCTCTCTGTTAAAAAAAAAAATAGTGATGATAAATAAAATTAAGTAAATAACTTTTTAAAAGCTAATATGATGTAAATGGTATGTAAATAGTTGTTATACTATATTACTTTTTATCATTACATTGTTTTTAAAATAATTATTTTATTTTAATTGTATTTATTTTTACCTTTAAAAAAAAATGTTGTAGGGCGTGTGCACTCACCAGAGAGAGACACAGAAAGAGAGTGCAAAAGTGAGAAAGCGAGTCACCAGATCCAGGATTTGAACCATAGTCGACCACGTAAGATTCTTAACCACCACACTGGCCCCTTATATTGATTTTGTTGTTGTTGTTTTATTGAACATTTTCAATCTGAGGCTGGTTGAATCCACAGATGCAAATCTAGAGGATACAGAGGGTTGACTGTGTACTGACATTTTCTTTAAATGCCTCTGGATCTGGAAGCATAGTTGTTTTTTGTTTGTTTGTTTGTTTGTTTTTGTTTTTGTTTATAACCCTCTGTGTAGATATCTCCCAAGCAATTTTGGTTTCATCATCAGTTTGCATCCTCTACTTCCCAGAACAAAAGCCCTAGTGAGCTCAATCCAGACCATCTCTCATTTTTTAAACACCCCCTTGAGGATTTGGCTTATTCTGCCATATTTTAGGCATCTTCCTTGCTCTTAAAAGGCCAGGTCCTACATGGCAGAAGAGGTGATAGGTCTCTGGGAATGAGAGCAATGTTTTGAATGAAAAAACGCATCATTCAGGTCTCAGTGTGAAAACCAGGTCTGGACCATTTGGTATCCTCCCACCTCCCACTTCCTCTTCTCTGCAGCCCCGCAGCTGGGCTAGGCACAGATTCTCAATGGAGACTGTGCTGGGGCCAAATTCAGCCTTTTCTCTGGAAAAGAGGAATTCTTCTTAGGTTTCTATGTATCAGAGTGTAAGAACCCAGATCGGGAACCAGCTTTTACTGATTCTTACTCCACACCCAGGGGTCTGAGCAGGGTGTGGCTAGAGTAGGTGGCTGAGCAGGCTCTGTTTTCCTGCTGGTGGGAGATAGGGAGACAGCCTTACCTAGAGGGCAGAGATCCCAGTTCCTAACCCAATTCTTACCTCTACTCCTTGGCATACAGTCAGGTCGTCTGGAGCTCAAGTGGACTGACTTGGACAACTGGGCCTGGGTGCACATAAGGTGGGGTGACTGGTTTGGGAAGGGCAGCTGGACAAGAATGATGTAGCTCAGGGTCCAAGTGCGGGTCTGATGGGTCTGGTTCCATCACAGTGAGGTCGGCCGGTGGTGACGGAGATGCGCTGTGCGTTACAGAAGAGGAACTGGCTGGAGAAGACGAGGACATGTCGTCCTTCCCATGCGCCCAGGAGGGTAAGGGCTCTGGGGGCTACCCTGGTCTCCTCTCTGAGCTGAGAGCTCCTTGCCCCCAGCCTCAGGCTGCCTCCTGGAGGGTGATAGGCAGACTTATATGTCCCTGGACTATGCAGTTCGGGTGGAGAAGAGTTTAACATAAGTGCATTCTGTCCCCAGGGTTCCTCCTGAGACCTGCCAGGGACCTCTGCCATCTCCCCAGAGCTTGTCTTCTAGCTGATCCTGAATTGTCCCTTTCATCCTATCCCATGCCACCTGAGCACATGCTTTTGGAATAGTGCCACTCAGTGGGTTTCCATGTAGATGACAGCTGTTGATCTTCACCATGGCCATACATTGTAATCACTCAGGGATGCCTGAGACCAACCCTCAGAAATTCTGATTTATTTTGGTCTGGACTGCAAACACAGCCTTAGGATTTTTAAACACTCCTGGTACTCATCATGTGTGGCCACAGTTAAATTCAATTTAGGAGTTTCACAGCTACTGCATCCCTGCTGGGGCCCTGCCCTGATTCCCAGGTTCCCTCCTTCCTCCTTACTAGCCACCCAGCTGTGCACTGCAACCACTGACTTCCAGAACTACTGATTATCTGCAAAATCTGAGAACTGGTGGCCAATCTCTTGGTTTACCCCATATTGAGAAGTTCCTATTAACGGGACTTTCTGTGCTAAAACCCAGAAGGTCCTGGGAAATCTGGGACAAGTTAGTCACCCAAGACTGACTCCCATGTGTGGATTACCAGCAGGGCCAATGTAGAGGGTGTCTCCTCACCCCATAGGCTGAATAAAGATGCCACACAGAGAGAATGATGTTAGTGGTGATGTGTTCTTTGAAGACCTTGACTATGTCTCCTCTCTTTTTGGAGAGGTTTTTTTTTAATTTTATTTTTATTTATTTATTTATTTATTTTGCTATAGGGTGCGTGCGCTCACCAGACAGAGAGAGAGAGACAGAAAGCAAGAAATCACCCCCCAGGGGGGATGGCCATGCCGCAGTCCCTTCTCCTCCATTCTCCTCTTGGTATCTTGGGCACGCACACACACGCGCCCGGCGTGAGTTTTAAGCCACCAGGTCCGGGACGCGAACCGCAGTCGACTACATGGGAGTCCAGCGATATAACCATTACGCTAACTGCTGGTTCCGTGTCTCCTCTCTTCATGTAAGCTCTTGGACCGAGAGAACAGTGGTAGGATGAGCAGAACTTGAGAACAGAGAACACCTCCCCATCTGAGCCTGGTTTGAACTATGATGAGGCAGGCTAGAGGAGGAATGTGGAACTGACCCATCTGCTCCAGCCTAAGCCACTGCTCTCCTCTGTCCCCCAACAGGCCGGCCGGGGCCCCACTGCAGCCGCTGCCAGAAGAACCTGTCTTTGCACACATCGGTGCGAATTCTTTACCTCTTCCTAGCCCTGCTCCTGGTGGCCGTGGCCGTGCTGGCCTCCCTGGGTGAGTCCAGAGCTTTTCCATCCCAGTCTGCAGGAGGGTATCTGGTTAGGGATCTGACACCAAAAACCATCCTGCAAAGATGAGCATTGACTCCCTCTCAGGGCCCAGAACCAGCATCTTTCTGGCTTACAGTTGTTTTTTTTCTTTTCTAAAGAGAGATTTTTGCTATAGGGCACATGTGCTCGCTAGAGAGACAGAGACAGACAGAGAGACAGAAAGTGAGAAATCACCCCCCACACACATGGGATGGCCATGCTGCATTCTTTTTTCCTCCATTCTCCTCTCAGGATTTTTGGCGCGCGCACACACACACACACACACACACACACACACACTCGCCTGCTGCAAGTTTTAAGCCGCCGGGTCCAGGATTCAAACTACAGTCAACTATGTAGGAGTCCAGGATTCAAACCACAGTCTACTACATAGGAGTCCAGCAACATAAGCATTATGCCATCTGTTGGTCCTGGGATTTTTTTTTCAAGAGTATTTTTTTTTCCCCAAGAGAGTGACAGTGTACCCCAACAAAGTCCGAACACTGCTATCCACCTGGCCTTCAGCTAGATCTGGCTCAAGAGTATAGTCTGCCCAGAGTACTCAAAAAGGTCTTCTGACTCAAACCAGGAGCCTTCCCATGTGGGACTGTCTCAGACCTTTGTATTTCACCACTGTGCCACCATCTGGACCCCCAACTCGGGAATCTTAATGCCTAATTAAAACTGTGAACTAAAACTGGCTCTGAATTTCTGGCCAAGAATTAGCTGCATAGCCTTGATCAAGACACTCCCATCTAAGTTCTTCCCATTGGTAGAATGAGACCATAGGGCTAGATTGGTGGTTCTGTTTCAGCTCCATGTTCAAATCACCTGTTAGCTTTGGGAAATATTGATGCATGGGCCCAACAGGGATAATAGAATTAATTCAGTGTTTCCCAGCTTTTCAGATGATTCTATTGTGCATCCAGGGTTGAGATCACTGGATCAGGTGACTCCTGGGCCCCTTCCATGGTCAACGTGAGTTGTTTTCAAGGTGAGGTTGGATGCCCACTTACAGCAAGATCACCTCCAGTATTTGTTTAACTGCAAATTCCCGAGTTTCACTTGATCTACTACTTAGAGTTCTACAGGTGAGGTCCAAGGAGCTGAAGTTTGGTGCTTCTCATACTTAGTACATATGGCAGCTGACCCAGGCTATGGAATAGCCTGATTCAGGAAACACCTACTTTCGAGTTGCTAACGGTTTATGAGAACCTAATTAAAATAAATATGGCAGCTTCTCGTTTTCATCCTACTCCACTCTCAGCTTCAGACTTTGAAACTCCAAGGTCCAGGAGGATCTTTCTTTCCAATCTACTCAATATTAGAGACAGGCTAGAAGTAGGGAGAAGCTAGTTCCTGACCCCAAAAGTGAGCCTTCTGTGAGGGGTCCCTGAGCCTGCCTGGAGATACTCAGTAACCAGACTTCTCGGCTTCAAGGCCGAGACAATTTAGTCATCTTCTGGTAATCCTGTAGGCCTTAAGTAATCCAACCCAAGTTCTCAACTTTTGCATATTAGAATTCTTGGAGAACATTTACAGATACGAATGCCAGTCTTTCTCTCCTCTCCCCACCCTTCCAGGCACCACACTCCAGATGAATTAAATCGTAATCTCTGGGTGGGACCCACGCCTCAGTCTATTGAAGCTCCCCAGGGGATTCCCACGGCCAACCAAGGTGGTCCTCAAACCACCAATTTCAGAACTTCCCAGCTCCTCACTAACCCCCTGTTCAGCTCCATTCCCTCTCTGCTAAATTGCTTCACAGGCTTTGACCTTTCAGAAAGTGGCCAAAATACTGGACCAGAAGAGAAGAGTTAAGGTCCACCAATCAAAGGCAGCAAACTGGCTAGGGAGAACTTGTAAAGTTCCTGGTCAGCACTGTTGGGACCTCAGTTCACAGCACCTGAGCAACCTGGACCTGTTAATAAAACTTCAATAACCACAAACTCGAGCTCAGAGATGCGCACAGATGCCAAAGCGTTTCAGAAGGGATGGACAGTGTGTCAGGCATTATCACATACATCATGTCCATGAATCACCTCAATAGGCCCTCAGATGAGGACTGGTCCTTAGAGGGCACAGGTCTGGGAAGGTGACATGATGCCCCCAAGATCCAGAATGAATGGACAGAGTTCCAGAAGAATTGGTTATGGGACCAGCAGATGGTATAATGGTTACATTGCTGAACTCCCACATGGTTGATGATGGTTCAAGTCCCAGACCCAGAAGCTTGAAACTCACACCAAATGCTTGTGTGTGTGTGTGTGCCTGAAATCTTGAAAGGATAATGGAGGAATAGGGATTGCAGCATGACCATCCCCCCAAGGGGTGACTTCTCACTTTGTTTCTCTCTCTCTTGCATCCTCTCTCTCTCTCTCTCTCTCTCTCTCTCTCTCTGTCTTTACAGCCAACATATGTGCCCTATAGCAAAAAAATCTAAGAAACAAAACAGAAAACAAAAAAAGAAGAATTGGTGGTGAGGAATGTGCGTGTTTGAGAAATTGATTGGGATCTTTAGAGTTTCTTTTTCTTGTCTCCAGCTTGGGTAGGCTAAGTCCCTAGAAAACTGCAGGCACCATCCTGGTTCACTTGGTAGGTGTTCAATAAAATTTGTTGAATGACTACAGACTTAAGACTGTATATGTGTGTGACTAGTCCTAGTCAATGTTTTATAGTCAGGATTATGAACAAAGTCCACAGGGTTGACCAAAATCGGTCTTCTCCTTGGTCGACACCAAAACCTACTATAAGGGGACAGCAAGTAGTGTAGTAGTTAAGGCGCTAGACTCCCACGTGGCTGACCACAGTCTGAGCCCCAAACCAGCGACTTGAAAGTCACACCAAGTCCTTGTACATGCATGCCCAAAATCCCAAGAGGAGAATGGAGTAGAGAGATTGCCATCTGGCCATCCCCCCAGTGGGCTGATTTCTCACTTTCTGTCTCTCTCTGTCTCTGGCAAGCACACATGCACCCTATAGCAAAAATCCCTCCAAAAGCAAGGAAAAAAAAAAAGAAAGAAAAGAAAACCCACTATATTCATTTAATCAATTTTTTTGCATATGTTCTGTAGGCAAGGAACATGATTAGGACTGAGCACTATTCTGCTTACTAAAATACAGATCCTGCTTTTATTGGGTTTGTAATCTAGATCAGGGCTTGACAAGTTTCTTCTGTAAAGAGCTAGCAGTATATATTTTAGGCTTTGCAGGTCACATATGACCTTAAACACAACCTGACTGGCTGTTGCAGAGCAAAAGTAGCCATATATATTGTGTAAATAAATAGAATGGCTGTGTTCCAATAAAATAGGCCTTGGGCTATTTAAAACTTTATTTTAAAATATGAGTAATGCTTGATCCTAGAAACACTCTTTTTTTTTTCTATATGACAGTTGTGTATATACTGTGATTCTTTTAGGAGAAATTGCTAAAAGTAAAAATAATTTCCCAAACTCTCATCTATAGTGGTAGTCTCTGAACTTTTACACTATGTCTCCCATTATAAAAAATTGATTTAAAATGCATCCAAAAATTAGATGTATTAAGGTATGGATAAAAAAGATGGAAGTATATAAAATAAAGTGAACACGGTATAGTAAAATACTAATTACAGAATCTAGGTGATAGGCACACACGATTTACTGTAGGAGTCTTTAGATTATTTTTCTTATTTGAAAATGTTTAGAATTAAATGTTGGAAAAGAAATTGCTGATTGACTTACACTTCCAAAATAGACCAAATAAATGTAATTTATTGACACATTACATTTGTATACTCTCCAGTATATAGTGTACATCATAAAACACAATTTTAAAGGCTAAAGAAAGAAACCAACAAGGAGAGTGGAGGTTAAGGCAGCTGGGTCCCACATGGCCAACAACGGTTTGGGGCAGCAGCTTGAAAATCACACCAGGCAGGCACATGTGTGTGCATGCCCAAAATCCCTAGAGGAGAATGGATGAGAAAGGATTGCTGTGTGACTATCCCCCACTTTACCTCTCTCTGTCTCTTTCCAGCAAGCACATACACCCTATGGGGAAAAAAAAAAAAAAAAAAAAAACTAACAAAAGAAAAGGGAAAAGGCTGATAGAAAAAAGTAAGGTGTAAAAAGTAAGGAAAGTAGCTAAACAAACAAATGAATAGAATTACACATTGTAAAATGTTCCACAAGGAAATGAATGGAGTGAATTATGTGGAGTGAATATTTGACTGTTGGCTTGGAAGCAGACTTTCTGAAGCATCAGAACAGTAATTGAAGTCATCTGATCTCTCTGTACCTCCTTCTGTACCCAGATTCTTAATCAGAGAGTCTCAAATGGAATAGTAGCTACTGTAAGCTGTTAAGTTGCCAGTCTAATATAACAGTGTATGATTATTCCTAGGCTCTGACAATTTTGTGTTATTAATTAAGTAAATCTTTTGACAACTCTGAGATCTACAGTGTTAATGAGAGCGTAGAAATTTCAAATAATTTGAAATCAAGAGATTTGAAGCTGATAAGAGTCTTGGAAGTCATCTGGCTATATATTTTATTTATTTATTTAAAAAAATTGTTTTAGAGGTTTTTACCTTAGGGCACATGCACTCACTGAAGAGCGAAAGAGAGACAGAGACAGCGAGAGGATAAGTGAGCAATCACCCCCCTGAGGGGGGTGGCCATGCTGCAATCCTTTCTCCTCAATTCTCTTGGGATCTTGGGCACACACGAACATGTGCCTGGCATAACTTTCAAGCTATTGAGTTCGGGCCTCAAACTGAGGTTGGCCATGTGAGTGTCCAGCAACATAATCACTATGCCATCTGCCGGCCTCTATATTTTTAATTTTATAGATGACTAAATTGAGCTCTGAGGGGGCCAGACAATGGTGCTACAGTGTAAAGGGACATCCTGCAAAGTTTGACCCACATGGGAAGGTTCTACGGTTACATCTGGAAACGTTCCTGAGTGCTCCAGGTACACACATACCCATGACCCAGGGTAGGCTAAGGCTGTGGTTAGTTTGTGACATCAGAACCTTGTGAGGGGTGCTGTCTCTCTCTCTTTCTTTTGTGTACAGAAGTAATAGATAAATAACTTTAATAAAATTGAGCTCTGGAAAGGTTGACTTGCCCCAAATCACCCAAGTCTGATATAAATCCGGGACTAGAAGCTATGTACTTTCTCTTGGCAGTACTGGCTCCATCCCTCTGTTCTTGACATTCAGAGGATCTGTGAGAAACATCTTTTCAGCCCTCAGTCAGATGTGTGCTTTCCTCTCACTACACGCATCTGATGGAGGAGGCCAGGTGTCCTGCTGCTCTAGAGTATAAACTGGCATGACCTTTACGGAGGATCAGTGTGGCAGCTTGTATCAAGGATTCAAAAACGTTAATGCTCTTGGGCTCAAACATTTTTACTTTTAGCAATTTCTCCTAAAAGAATCACAGTATATACACAACTGTCATATAGAAAGAG
>NW_006159863.1:1436272-1444340 GCF_000334495.1 Tupaia belangeri chinensis | reverse complement strand
TTTTAGGATCAAGCATTACTCATATTTTAAAATCAAGTTTTATTTATAAACTCAGAGGAGGAGGTACCCTAAGTGTCCTCAAAAATAGGGATTTTTAAATTTTTTTAATTTTTTTTTTTTTTTTTGGTTTTTGCCATATGCACTTACCAGAAAGAGGGAAAGTGAGAAATCACTCCCTAGGGAGGATTGCCACACCACAATCCCTTTTCCTCTAGTCTCTTCCTGATGTTTTGGGCACACACATATGTACACACACACACACACACCAAACCGCATTACACCACACCACACACACCCAGTATGATCTTCAAGCTGCCAGGTTTGGGACTCAAACCACAGTTGACCATATGGGAATCCAGCACCTTAACCACCATACCCCTTGCTGACCCCAAATTATTATTTTTTAAAAGAGATATGTGACAAGCTCTGGGGACGCCTCACTGGAGAAGAGTGAATGGCTTTGGTTGCAAAGAGGCTAATAAAAATGCCTTCTCAACAAAGCTACTGTTTCTCTGACCTAAGACCCTGCCCTCGTTTCCCATCTGTTTTCTCTGCAGTTTTCAGGAAAGTGGACTCTCTCTCAGAAGACATCTCCTTGGCCCAGTCCATTTATGACAAGAAGCTGGTGTCAATGCAGGAAAATCTCCAAGGGCTGGGTGAGTGTCCAGTGTCCAGACATGCTAATCACTATGGAGAGGTCTCATAAAAGTTCATGGAAAATGGATATTATTTGAAAAACTATGCATGAGTTTAAAAATTTTTTTGCACCAACATAAATTCTTACTTTAAGGTGACTTCTCCACAAACTTTTTTTTTCTTTTTCTGGAGAGGTTTTTGCTATAGGGCACATGTGCTTGCCAGACAGACAGAGAGAGACAGAGAGACAGAAAGCGAGAAATCACCCCCCAGGGGGGATGGCCACACCGCAATCCCTTCTCCTCCATTCTCCTTTCGGGATCTTGGGCACTCATGCACACGCGCCCAGCGTGAGTTTAAGCCACCGGGTCCGGGACTCGTGGTCGACTACGTGGGAGTCCAGTGACATAGCCATTACGCTAACTGCTGGTCCCTCCACAAACTTTTTAAAATGATTTCATATGATGTAAGGCCAGTATTAATCGGGGTGAGACAGAGTGCCTTCTATGCATGGCACCCCAGAGCAGGACAGGCTTTACTAGCCTTCTAGGCACAATATAAGGAAAGCCACAGTCCCCTGCTTCCATCTCTTCCAAACTTAATCTATTCAAAAAGGGCTGCATCCTGGGAGGCACCTGGGACTGGGGCTGGGGGTTCTATTGGGTCATCAGAAAACTCACAATGTATTTTTCTGTTTTTCTATGCAAAATTATGTGATGACTTCTCTGATGACCTAATGCATGGACAGGTCTAGTCAGAGTCTACAGGTAGAGAAGAAATCAAATATAGTCCAATCCCCAAATACCCTCATGCATCTAAAAAAAAATTTTTTTTTAAGGAGATTTTTGTTATAGGGCACGTGCAGTTGCTGGAGAGACAGAAAGTAAGAAGTCACCCCCTAGGGGGGATGGCCATGCCACAATCCCTTCTCTTCCATTCTCCTTTTGGGATTTTGGGCACACATGCACATGCACCCAGCATGAGTTTTAAACCACCAGGTTCAGGACTTGAACTGCAGTTGATTACGTGGTAGTCCAGCCACGTAACCATTATGCTACCTGCTGGTCCCCTGAAATGATTTTTTAAGATCGCCTTAAGTCTTTAACAGTCTTTACTCTTCACTGCCTTAAGCCATTCTACAATTTATGGTGCTCTCTACCTCCCGCCTTAACAAGAAGCCTTCTAAGAGAATAGTCATGATAGAAGGGTTCAGAGGGGGTCTGCTCTAAAGCAAATAGGAAGTCCTACTCTGCCACTTACTAGCTAAGGGATATTTGGCAAGCCACTTACCTCCTCATTCCTCATGAATCACAGGGTGAAAATCTCTGTGCTACCTTCTCCATAGGTTTATCGTGAGAAGATCAAATAAGATAACAGAAATGTATTTAGAGAAAAATTTTTGAGAGGTTTTTGCTATAGGGCGTGTATGCTCACCAGAAAGACAGAGGGAGACAAAGAGGCAGAAAGTGAGAAATCACCCCCTAGGGGAGATGGCCTTACCACAATCCCTTCTCCTCTATTCTCCTCTTGGGATCTTGGGCATGTAGGCACATGCACCGAGTGTGAGTTTAAGCCACTAAGTCCGAGACTCGAACTGCAGGGACATAGCCATTAAGCCAACTGCTAGTCCAAAGAAATGTTTAAATAAAGTGTAAATAGGAGGTTCTCGGTCACTTTAGCAAAATTATAAAGATATTCTTGAGAATTTGGTGATGAGGTGGAGAAAACATTCTAAATCCTACATTTCACATCATGTTCAAGACATTTGGTAAGAATGAGATTCCATAGATTTAGCAAGGCTCTTTTGAGAAAGATTTCATAGCAGGACTTAGGAAAGAAAGTGGGATTGGGAAGGCACTTGCCAACTCATTATGCTCTGAAATATTTAATTTAAAGAAGCAACCACTGTCCCATGATCCTTCAGCAGCTCAAAATGTCCCTTTCTCCTGAAGATCCGAAAGCCCTGAACAACTGCTCTTTCTGCCATGAGGCTGGGCAACTGGGGCAAGAGATCAGGAAACTGCAAGAGGAGCTGGAAGGAATTCAGAAGATGCTTCTGGCCCAGGAGGTCCAGCTAGACCAGACCTCTCAGGCCCATGAACTGCTCTCCACCACCAACAGTCAGATCTCTCAGGAGATGGGAAGCTGCTCCTTTTCCATCCATCAGGTCAACCAGTCTCTGGGGCTCTTTCTGGCCCAGATGAGAGGTTGGCAGGCCACCACTACTGGCCTGGACCTCTCTCTGAAGGACCTCACCCAGGAGTGCTATGATGTTAAGGCTGCAGTGCACCAAATCAACTTCACAGTGGGGCAGACTTCAGAGTGGATTCACGGGATCCAGAGGAAGACAGATGAGGAGACCCTGACCCTCCAGAAGATTGTCACTGACTGGCAGAACTACACTCGACTCTTCAGTAACCTACGTGCCACCTCAACCAAGACTGGAGAAGCGGTCAAGAGCATCCAGGCCACCCTGGGAGCCTCCTCACAGCGCATCAGCCAGAATTCTGAGAGCATGCATGACCTGGTGCTGCAGGCCATGGGCTTGCAGCTGCAGCTGGATAACATCTCATCCTTTCTGGATGACCATGAGGAGAACATGCATGACCTTCAGTACCACACCCGCTATGCCCAAAACCGCACAGTGGAGAGGTTCGAGTCACTAGAAGGACGTATGGCTTCTCATGAGATTGAAATCAGCACCATCTTCACCAACATCAATGCCACCGACAGCCACGTACACAGCATGCTCAAGTACCTGGATGATGTGCGGCTCTCCTGCACCCTGGGCTTTCACACCCACGCAGAGGAGCTCTACTACCTTAACAAGTCTGTCTCCCTCATGCTGGGCACCACAGACCTACTCCGAGAGCGCTTCAGCCTACTCAGCGCCAGGCTGGACTTCAACGTCCGCAACCTCTCCATGATCGTGGAGGAGATGAAGGCTGTGGACACGCATCACGGAGAAATACTTCGCAATGTCACCATCCTCCGAGGTAAGAGCCAGATTCAGGCAGAGCTGCTACAAAGCTCCCACAGGTCCTTGGTAGTCTTGTCAGACACAGAAGTACCTGGTTTGGGAGGAAATCCTAGAGGGCTAATACAATCCTGGAGCAAATACGTAGAGCAAAAGGCAGCAGCTCCAAAAAGTGTTCCTGTAAATCTATTTTGTAAAAATGCTGTGGCTTCTAACTTTGCCTATCACACAATTCTACATTTTTATGTATGCATTTGTCTAATTGGGTCCACATGGGGAAATAGGCAGGCCTTGTCTTTCTGAAGCTCTTGTCTCCGTATGTTTCCTCCCTTCCCATCCTCATGAGCTCTCAACCATCCAACATCTGCACCTGAGGTCTGTCACTGTGATGTCCTCTTCTCCTTCTACTTTCCTCACATTCTCCTGTTTGGTCAAGGTTCTTCAGAGAAATGGAACCAATAGCAGACAGAGATAGAGAGGGAGTGAGAAACTGATATTATAAGAAATTGACTCATATGATAATGAAGGCTGGCAAGTCCAAAATCTGCAGAGTTCCC
Organism: Tupaia belangeri chinensis; assembly: GCF_000334495.1. Lineage (NCBI taxonomy): Eukaryota > Metazoa > Chordata > Mammalia > Scandentia > Tupaiidae > Tupaia > Tupaia belangeri. Next base: position 1,440,170 of record NW_006159863.1, on the reverse strand, counting down.
AGTTCAAGTCCAGAGACCTCCCTGAGTACACTGGGTACACGTTTACTCATGATCTGAGACTGGCTGAAGGTTGGAGATGAATTACGGTGTAGAGTCTGTTTGGAGTGCCGTCTCTCTTTCTCTGTGTTGTGCATAAAAGATAAAAGATTATGAAATGTTAATCTCATCCCAAAAAATCCTTACAGAAACTCTCAGAATATTTGTCCAAATATTTGGGCACCCTTTGATTCAGTCAACAAAAGTCCACCTCTTGTCCACTGGCACCCATATGCATCTCCTTAAACCATACCTAATCTTCAAATAAATGCAATAGCAAGGTCATAATTAACATATGTTTCATCTAACATAATACAACATCTTGTGTACAACCAAAAACACACTAACCCTTTCCCCAGAAGAGGAATTAAAGTCCCTGAGTAATTTTTATTCTCTTGCTTATGTCCTCTATCTTAAATACTGTGGTATCATATGAGCAGTGTTTAAATACTATGATGTAAAGTCAAGACATCTGATGCTAATAATAAGGGAATAAGAGAGTGAACAAAATAAAGTTATTTGTTATACACACACAGGGGGATCTATTCATAAGAAAACAAGGAGGATATACTCATGACAATTAGTCTTCATTTCTGTAATTGGTCATATAGTTGCAGCTGGTGTTTATAATTACCTTGTTTCACTACTTATTCATTCTGTATTTCCTTTGCCTTCAGCAAGCCCTTGAGCTAGCTGTGATTCTCCTGGTGGGATGATTGAAACCTTCATTTCTTCTTGGATCAGGTTGTAGACATTTTCCCTTGACCTTAATCACAGAACATGATAATACTAAGAGACCTAAGGGAGTTCCTGTATTCCAGACATACTTTTCCTTCCCTCTGCGTGGAGTCGCAGTACTTACAGTTTCTTCTAGGTGGTGGAAATCAATCAACCCAGCCAGCACAATAAGTCCCTTTTTTGTTTATTGATTTAGAGGCATTGTATGACTGGGCTCTGAAACTGAAAAACGAGGCAGGCAACTCCATAAAGGATTTAATGGATGTTTAATATCAAAGGGTCATTTACAGAGGGAAGAAAACAGGATCAGCTGGACAAACAGCCCTCATACAGGTGCAGCTGCAGATTCTGCTCCGTGCCCTCCCACAGTGAGTTGAAACTTTTAGAGGAGCTGAACAGAGGGACACACTTGTGTATGCTTTGTGGTGGGGAGGGAGCAAGTCACCTGGAGAAGACATGACTGCCCTGAGCTTGAGGTCAGGGGGAGATAGACACCTGGAGAGACATGACTGCTCTGGGGTCAAAGATTGTTAGCCTTTCTCTTGTTAAAACTAGTGTCTCAAGGTGTTATCTTGATTAGAATCTGAATGACTGTCCCAGGTGAGAATTTAACTTAAGCAGAACTCCTGCTCAGGGCTAGTGAAAGATTACTGTAAGGCACAGCAGAAGAGTGACCCAAAGATGGAATCAGTTTGGTTCATTTGAACAGGCTCAAGGAGTAGCCAAGTGGCAGTTTAAACTTCCTGTTCAGTGGACTCATTGTTGTATCTCCTGGTGTGAGAATTCTTTTCTTTGCAACTAAGAGCTCTACCCAGCCAAGCATAAAGTCTTAGGAACAGGAAGCAAAAATTTGGGTGGTAGGCCACTAGGTATAATAGAGGTAATGCCACTGCATTACCTCTCTTGGTTCCTGGCCCCATGTGTCCTGACTGGAGGACTCGTAGCTCCATATTCTGGGCACTGATTTAGGGCTATCCAACCTTCCAGAGAGCCTTGCCTCAGCCCTGTGAGGAACTGTCACTTCACTGGTGCTGTAACTGGATCTTCAGAAGGCCATTCTACCATTCCGTCAAGCCAGCTGCTTTAGGATGGTGGGGAATATGGTAAGACCAGTGAATTCCACAAGCATGGGCCCGCTGCACACTTTACTTACCAGGAAGGGAGTTACTTGATCAGAAATAATGCTATGTGAATACGATGACTATGGATAAGGCATTCAGTCCATGGATGGTAGTTTTGACAGAAGTATTGCATGCAGAGTAGGCACATCTACATCTAGAGTAAATGTCTATTCCAGTAAGTACGAAATGCTGCCCCTTTCATGATGCACTCAGTTCAGTGTACTTACCCTGCTACCAAGTAACTGGTTGACTATTCTAGGGAATAGTGTCATATCAATGACTCAGAATTGTTCTCTACTGATGGTAGACTGGGCAACAGCAGTGGCCAGAGCCAGGTTGGCCTTGGTGAGTGGAAGACCATGTTGCTCCATCCCTCCCACCATGACCACTTTGCTCATGAGCCCTTTGGGCAATGACAGGGATGGCTGGGAAAAGAGACTGATGAGTATGCACAAAGTGGATCATCCTGTCCTCTTGATTGTTAAAATCCTCCTTTGTTGAGGTCACCTTCTGCTGAAAATTCTCATGGGTACACAAATAATCTCCTCTCTGTTTCCTCACATCATCTTCTATCTCTGTGTGTCTCTGTGTCCAAATTTTCTCCTTTAATAAGAAACACCAGTCATTAGCCTACCCTAATGACCTCATTTTAACTTGATTACCTCTGTAAAGATCCTATCTGAAAATAAGGTGAGAATCTGAGATACTGGGGTCTAGAGCTTTAACATGAGGGAGGTAAGGGGGACAGAACTCAGCTCATAACAAAGTTTTCTTTTTTTTTTTTTTCTTTCAAGAGAGATTTTTGCTATGGGGTACATGCGGTCACTGGAGAGACAGACAGAAAGCGAGAAATCACCTCCCATAGGGGATGGCCATACCACAATCCCTTCTCCTCTATTCTCCTCTTGGGATTTTGAGCATGCAGGTACATGCGCCCGGTGTGAGTTTCAAGTCGCCAGGTCTGGGCCTCCAACTACAGATAGCCATGTGGGAGGCCAGCAACGTAACCATTATGCCATCTACTGGTCCCCACAGTTGTCTTTTCAGTCTAGTCTTCTCAGCAATTTATTCTCTCAGTTATTTCATCAGTTTTTCTTCTGGAAAATGATCTAAGACTCCTAAGCTGGATTCCTTTATACTAGAAATTATTCCCCAAACCTGTCCCCAAAAGTGAGTACTATTGTGGAAAGGATGTTAAATCTAAAAATATAGCAGACCTTGGTTCTAGAGAACAGAATAAGTAGCCATTATGACCTGGCAATTCGAGAATCTACAGTTTACATTTTGATGGGATAAGGCAAACATCTAGGATTGTGCTAGGAAACTCCAAGAAGAAGATAGGAGGTCCCCATGATCTAAGATAACTCCATTCTCTCCACAGAGCTCAATCTGGAAACAGCCTCTCTGATTCTCTTTGACTGTTTAGTCTCAAATCTGTGTTGAATTCATTTTTTATCACTGAGCATTTCCATTGCTACTAGGGATGACTTTTTTCTTTAATCTGTATTGATTATGTGCTTGGGGGAGAGCCTGTTTACCAATTTTTATATCTTGCAACTAACCCAGGTACTATTTTTTGTGGTAATTGGACTTTCCCATCATATTTCACCTCAAATCTGCATAACCTCCAGGGCACAATGTTCAGTGAAGGGCATTAGTAGATCGTTCTTAAGGTTAATACCCTGGCAAATTTATGGCTTTATTGAGTTCAACCTAAGAACAAAGGAAACTAAAAGCTTTTCTGATGACAGAGCCCAATTGTACCTTTTGTTTCATTTCAGTCTCACAAGAGGTGCACAGTAGAAAAGGCGATGTTGAATAGGTATTAATGTTGCCATTTTACACACAGGTAACCCGAGACTAAGAGGTGCTAATGAATGAACATGAGGCCACAAAAAATTTAAAATCCTGATCCCCTTACCATTGCTCTGAGATGCACATGCTAATGCTTGCCCAGAAAAATGAGATAAGAACATGAGCTTTTAGATACCAAAAAGACATTC
>NW_006159863.1:1427236-1436035 GCF_000334495.1 Tupaia belangeri chinensis | reverse complement strand
TCCTGCCCAGGTCCTGCATAGGAATAGGGTGTGGGGCAGAGTGAAGAAGAGGATGGTACTAAAATTTTTGACAGGGGAACCATTCTATGACCCAACAATACTCGGGAGTTTACATTCGCTCCTGTCCTAATCATGGCAGAGTTGTTATTGCAGGACCTTGTCTGAGCTTGAGAGCAAAGTGGGACATATGTTAAGCTACATCTTGACTCCTGGTTCAACATTCACACACTTGCTTAAATTGTGTCAGTTGGCCTACGTGTCTCCTGGTCATTCAAGTCAGCACATGTAAAATCCGGTCTGTGAGAAAATTTCATAGGTACAATGTGCATCTTCTGACAGGGGTCTTGTCACTCATTCTTTTACCCACAGACACATGCTGATAGGATCTGATGCTGGAGCTGGCAATGAGACTTCTCTCTTTCCCAAACCAAGGTGCCCCCTAAAATAAAGGGAGGGACATATCAGTGGCCACAGCTAGTATAGAAGGTGCCAAGTGCCAATGAAAAAGGTGAAGCTTAAACTGCAGGAGAAAGGAGCCTGACCTCTAGTGTGTTCTAGGTCTTTAGGCAGATTCACTTCATCTCTCTGGGCCTCTGCCTTTCTTCATCTATGAATGAGGGGATAAGACCAGCGACTCTGAAACCTAGTCCAGTTCTATTCATTCTAAGCCTGTTTACTCCACAAGAAGTCTGTAGTACTTCTAGACTGTTCATGCCTCTCATGAAATATTTATCTCTTCCTACTCTGTGGACTAATGTATGTGTCTATGCTAGACAATGCCTGTGCTAGGACTATCATTTGGAAATTGTAGACAAAACCCATCATTGTTTATTAACTGGATGGCCCAGGGCAGGGCTCCAGACCACTTTCAACTCAGTTTTCTCATCTGCAAATAAGGATATGAATACCTGCCTGCCTATGTCCTGTGGGGTAGTTGTGAAGATCAGTAGTGATCAAGGGTGTGAACAAATTCTTATAAAATATAAAAGGGTGTCCTGTGTAAGGGATTATTTGGAAGCTAAATCACTTGATGGCATAGGCTCTTGTCATACTCATCAAGTACCCAGCAGAGTTCTTGTCCCTTGGAAGGTATTAAAGAAATGTGGGCTTCAATGAATGAATAAACAAAAGCATGAACAGAGGTTAGAGGTTTAAGGTAGGCAAGAAGGGCAAGATACAGAAGGATAAAATGTGTAAACTTGTTCCTCTATCCTACTCCCATGCTTCAAGTATTCAGGAGTTGATATGTTGAAAAAGAAAACACAGAGTCAGTCACATCATCTCTTGTTCAGGGCAAGGGAGCTACCTGGAGAGTTGGCCATAGCCCCAAACCCAGTTTTTGTACTCAGCCCAGTGAAGAGGCTGAAAGCTCTCCTCACATCTCAGCCTAATAGCTATAGGCTTTTGTTTTTCTTCTCAGCCTGTATGCCCAATTACTAACCCACAATTGCTTTGACAGGAAAAGTAGCAAAGGATGTCAGGATTTCTTCAGCAAGTCCCCTTTTCCCTGGGATCTTGGCCCTTGGTATCTCTCCAAGACTTCTGAAAGAAGTGTGGGTATTTTCTCTAACACTTGTGTTTATTCTTGGTGGGAGGTTTAGTCCATTGTAAACTACACCATGGGCCTTTTTCCAGTGTACTTCAGGTGACAATGATGAGGACTGAGACTCTGTGACTCAGGCCAGTATTCTTATTGGACAGAGGAGAGTCTGAGGCCCAGTCACCAAATTTGCTAACACAATGGACACTAAAACCTAGGACTCCTGATGCCCAGGCCTGTGTGCTTTCCACGCCAAGCCAGTCCCCCAAGAGGTGCCCCTTCCATTTTATTTCCTTCCACTCTTGCAAGTTGGCTGGTTGCCTCTGACTTTGAGATGTATTGTGGGCCCTATTTCCCATGCACCACCCCTCCCATGGGTGGGAAGTGTTAGTGCCCTGAGAAAGTAGGTGCCTCAGCCCTTCCTCACCCTCCTCTCCCTGCCCTAGGGCAGACCGCAGAGCAGACCTTATCCCAGACATGCAGTCAGTTGTGGCTGGACCCTGATGGGCCTGAAGAGCCTAATTACAGCCTATGTCTTCCTGAGTAATTATGGGCCTCCCCAGGACTCCAGGGTGTTCTGGTCCCTTCTCCCAATTCTGCACCTCGGCCACCACTGCTAATGCTTCCTGCTTGGCCCGAAATGCCTCCCCCCTGTTCTGAGCAGACATTTGCCCTTCACCCCTGCCAGCACCAATGTCTCATTACTGGCTGGGTCAGGGGCTCTTTGTCCCGGAGAGGACCTTGGTCAGGCTCCATCTACATTCCTTCCCCCTACGCTAACCGCTAAGCTATGGCTGCTGACCAGGACCTGGCTCTCAGTTCTCTAACCGCATGACTCATGGCCAGTTCAGAGGGGCAGGCAGGCCTCTGCTCACCTAAGGAAGACAGACTTTCAGAGTCTCCTTTCCGCTCTGGAGAGACCTTATAGCTCTGCAGAGAAAGGGTCTGCAGCCCTCCCCCTTGTCTAGGCAGCAGCCAGGCCTAGAGGCCCCTGCAGTGAAAGGCTGGCGAGAGCAGGAGCCCCTGGTCTGGTATGATGAGGAGCAGAGGCAGTGGTGGTGGGGTGGGGGGCAAGCAGCATGGGCCTCTGAGTCTCTCAGGACTGGGGTGGAATCCCGAGTCCCCCACTGACCGTGTGGTCTTGAGAAAGTAGCCGTTCTCTGTACCATGGTTTGTTATCTGTAAAATGTGGGAACAACCTCAATACTGGGGACACAGCACTCAGTTGACACATGTTAACTGCCCTCATCACCCTTCCCACCTCCACCCCGCAGGAGAAGTGAGAAGTGACAGCAGAGCTATCAGAGGGCGAGACCGGGACTACGGCAGGGTCATGTAGACACACCAACAAATGCAGCTCCTTCCGCCAGTCCGTGGCACGGGCAGCAAAGGGAGGCTTTGTCTGCAGTGCAGGCACCTGGTGGTGGCCACGCGGATGCCTGTGAGATGTAGACAGGCTGCAGAAGACATCATGCCTTGATCTCCTGGTGGCTGCTGCCCAGGACCCCATCTGGTTCTCTGAGATGAGGACAGTGGTGGGAGCCATAGCTGTGGGTAGCGGTGGAAGAGGAGGTAAATCTGGAAGTCCTCCCTCCTCTCACACTCGGGGCTGCAGTCAAGTGGACAGTGTGACTGTGGCTTCTGCACAAACGTCTACCAGGAGCATGTGGGCACTGGACCCTCCCCATCCTGGGAAGGATGCTCCCAAGCTGCTCAGGAAGAGGTGCCAGAAGGGCTGGGTGGATGAGGGACCTCGATCTCTGCCTTCGCTCCTTCGCAGCTGGCATAGAAACCCTTCGAAAGCCTCACTGTGGGTTGCTGTACATGTCAGGGGCCAGGAAGGAGAGGGCACGCAATGAAGATGGTGGCCCAGGGAGGAGTGGGTCCTAGGGAGAGGCCAGGAACCTTCAGCAGGGACAGCACAGGGTGTCCTTGTCCAAATGTAACTTTTCAGGATTTTCCTGTGTCTAGGCTGGAGGTGGGGATTGTGGACTTGTCCACTCAGAGGGCAAGAATGGGGAGAGTGAAAAGCCAGGAGCTGAGGGCCAGCCCGAGGGAGCTGCTATTTCAAGAGCAGGTTGAAGACAAGCCCAGAGGAGCAGGCCAGAAAGAAGCAGGGACAGGGGCAGGAGGCAGTGCCCATCCCACCATGGAGGAGAGGTTGTCAGTAGGAGAAGAGGCTGTAGAGCTCGGGGCCCTTGGGGACTGTCAGGTGCAGTTCTCGATTGTGTAGAAGAAATGTGAGTTCTGGGGCCAGCACATAGCATGGAAGTTGGTGCAGCTGGATCCCACGTGACTGACTGCACGGTTCAAATCCTATACCCAGTAGCTTGAGAGAGACATGGGCTGGGCTGCATGTGCATGTGTGCCCAGAATTCCAAGAAATTGGAAGAGAAGGGACTGTGGCATGTCCATCTGCCTGGAGGGTGCTTCCTCACTTTCCCTCTTTCTGTCTCTAGCAAGCACGCATGCCACATAGCAAACATTTTTTACAGTTTAAAAAAAAAAAAAGGAAATGTGAGTTCTGGAACGGGAGAGACTGGCCCGGTGTGGGTCCACCGCTCGCACAGACTTGTGGGGCCTCTCCACCCTGAATGGCTCTCTGCTGTTCCAAAGCTCCTCCGGCCCAGGTGCCAGGAGCAGAGTTAGGGTGCAGACAGATGCTGCAGCTTCGCCAGTGCTCAGATAGTCTGGCCAGGCTGGCGGAGGCAGCTCCTGCGTGGGCATCTGCCTGTGCCCGTGTTGTTCTGGCAGCTCTGTGGCCCGGGGCGCTGTGCAGACCCACGGGCAGGTCCTGCCTCCCAAGCGTCTTCACCGAGGCCAGCAGACCCCACCCCCAGATGACCAGGCTGGAATCGCCCGCTGCTGGCCTGCCACGTGAGGCGATGCAGAGCCACATCCCCATGGCAAGAAGTAGGCACGGGCAGACAGTGGCAGGGAGCTGACTGGAAGGTTTTTACTGGCTCTGGTGGCGCTGACTCTGTCTGGGCTTCAGTTTCCAGCTTAGGTCATAATACAGAACGGTATTCACTGACATTTAGAAACCCTCCAAGAAGGGGGGCAGCAGGCAATGGGGAATGGGGGGGCGGGGGCAGCAGGTCTCATCATCCAGGAGGAAGGGGCCCTGGTGACCCAGAACTGGATCATGGCAACTTGGAGGACTCTCAGCTCTTGGTGCGCAGAACCCATCCCTTCCCCCAGGAGGCCCTCCTGGATCCTAGTTTCCACTCAGGAAGCTGTGGGATGTCACTGCCCCTCTCTGGGCTTCATATGCCTCCTCTGGAAAATAAAGAAATTGAACTAGGTCCCATCTGATTAGAAATGCTAGGATTCTCTTGAGAAGGGGGTGATGTAACAGCAGAGTTCTCGTGGGGACCTGATTGGGCACCTACCCACTGACTCGGTGCCCAGATCGCCAACGAAAGCCAGGCCCATGCCGTGCCTTGACCTCATGATGGTTTAAGCTGTTGTTCTTCACAATCACTGTCCTCAGGAAGCCAGACAGCTCTCTGTCCTTTGTGTCCCTGAGGCATTCTAATATGCCCAGGAAAAGTGACAGCCACTTTCTGCTTGGTGTCCTCAGCATTGGTACAGCTGGGGGGGGCGGGATTTTGGACCTACACAGCCAGAAGGACATGAGGTTTCTCTGATCCTGGCTTGGGCACCAGATGGAGCTCCTTAAGGAAGGGCCATGTCCCACTGGGCCTGTAACGGGGTCCACCACTGCTTGGTGAATCATGCTCTCCAAGCATATTCTGAGTTTTCCCAACCTTGTGCCAGGCTCTGTGCCCGGGTGTGAGATGTGGCCCCACTGTCTAGCAGAGCCCAACCGGCACCCAGCATTTGTTTTCACTGTGTGTGACTTCTCTTTCTACAAGTCAATGAGAAGATTCAGAAAGTAGTAGTAGCTGTAAGAGCTCAGAGAATAGGGTAGAGTGCTCAGGGAAGGCTTCCTGGAGGAAGAGATCAGCCTTCCTTCAGGCTGTCACTGTGTTCGTTTACACTAAGTTGTTTGTTTCTCACGCCTCACTTTCCTGGCTTGCTTCTTCCTGTCACCTGACTTCACCCTAGTTCTCAGAGGCCTGAGCGGTCATAGCACAGGGAGGGGAGGTAAGTACAGCAGCCGAAGACCGTGAGGAGGTGTAGAGGCCAGACGGGCCTCCGGAACAGAGCAGATAGTCCTGGATGGCCTTGGCCTTTCCGAGTGCTCAGTTCTCAGGCCCCTCTCCCTGGGCATGTATGTGCAGCAATGGGCAGAGCACAGTAAGTGCCCACCACCCTCCGGGCCTTATGCCAACAGTGAGGCAGGTGGTCACACAGAACCTGCTCTTCTTACCCCCACTGCACAAATGGCAAAGCTGCATCAGAGCATCAAACGACCAGCCTGACCTCCAGGGCCCAGAGGAGGCAGTCCTGGGTTTAGCTTCTGTCTGACCTCGGGCTGTCGCTGCTCCCACTCAGTTCACAGACAAACCTCATGAAGGCAACCCCTCAAAACTGACCTCTCCCTTCTTCTTTCCAATCCTAGGTGCCCCCGGCCCTCCAGGACCACGAGGACCCAAAGGAGACATGGGCGTGAAAGGGTCTGTTGGCAACAGAGGACCAAAAGGAGACCCTGGCAGCTTGGGCCCCCCGGGACCCCAGGGTCCTCAGGGCCAGCCTGGGGAGGCCGGACCTATGGGAGAAAGGGGTCCTGTTGGACCGCGAGGCTTCCCAGGCCTCAAAGGCTCAAAGGGCAGCTTTGGAACTGGAGGGCCAAGGGGACAGCCAGGCCCCAAAGGGGATGTGGGACCTCCAGGGCCTGAGGGGCCCCCAGGGTCTCCAGGGCCCCCAGGGCCTCAGGGAAAACCAGGGATTGCAGGGAAAACAGGGTCCCCAGGCCAGCGAGGGGCCATGGGACTTAAGGGCGAACCAGGGATTCAGGGTCCGCCTGGCCTGCCTGGGCCCCCAGGCCCACCAGGAAGCCAGAGCCCCTACTGAGCCCTGGCCAGGACACTGCCACACAGACTGCTGGAAGTGGGCTCAGAGTGGCCGGAGCATCTGAAAGTCTCACCTGCAGACAACCGTCACCTCCAGGCTTTGGTTCTGATGGGGGTTCCCAGGGCTGATCCTGAAGCTTTGGGCTCCACAATAGCGACTGAACTATAGGAAAACAGCCCCCTCCATGCACACACGCACACATATACATACACACACGTACACACACATGCACACACGTATTTACACTCACATACATTTCCCTGCTGGCCAGGAGGCCAACTGGTTTCCCTGGCTGGGCAGGAGGAAAGGGTAGAAGAAGACCCCCCTGTCCTGTGACTGAGCCTGCCAGTGGGTGGTGGCTACCTCGGGAAAAAGGTCTTGCTCTATGTCTGCGTTATGACCAACTCAGTCTTCCCAAGCATCTTCACAACTGCCTAGCCAGCAGTCCCCTGGGACTCCCAATGTTTGAAAAGGCCTTGGTAGGTAGGAAACCTTGGCAGGGCATTATAATTCTGACTGCAGGGACAAGGTGGATTGGCAACCGCAAGCCCTCCCTTAATCATGGGAGCAGAGTCCCCACATAGGACGGTGGGACTCCACTTGGCCCAGCTTTTCGGGTCCTGCACACAGTGCTCCTGACAAGTTCAGAAAATTCCTTGTTTTGTCCTTGCCTCTGCCTTTCTGGAACAGTCTGGAAAAAAATCCCAAGAAAGGAGTTTTGTCTCTCCAGAAGGTCTCTAGGCTCTGGAACATTCTGCCTACGAGGTACCCAGCACCCAGGAAGGCCACCGAAGCTGGAGGCAGAGGTGGGCAGGAGGGTTCTCTCTGCAAAGCTGTTTCCTTTGCTCCACCTCAGACCAGGATTCTCTGTAGTGTCCAGGAAGACCAGCTGCAGGAGGGCCCACCCCTGACAACAAGGCGGTTCTTGCCTCTTGCACCAGCTCTCTTGACCAAAGCTGTATGCTAACCTCACCCTACTGTGACCCAGAATGGCCCAAGCCCTGTATGGACTAGGAGTGGGAAGGATCTGGACATCCACAAAAGGCTCACTTTGATGTCACCCCTTGCTCCTTGCCAACTTCTCGCAGACACTGGCAGAAAGGAGCACCTGGAAGCTTCCATGGCAGAGTGAAAGCAACCTTCATTGGCCTAACCACACTGCAAAGCTGCCCTTCATGTCCAAATAGACTCAGGCCACCCCTGGGTAGGGACATGGAAATGTCTCCTCCCCAACATTGACTCCAAAGATAGCTCCATCCAAAGCCTTTATGCCACCTTCCTTATTGTCATAGACATGCAACTGGTTTGCATGCCCTCCCGTGCCCACTGCCATGTAATTCTCCTGTCTACATATGTAATATGTAATAGTATTACTGACTCAGTAAAGAGCTGTTTCCAGGAGAAAGGTGTCTTCTAGTTCTTTCTGCCCGAGCTGAGGGCATGATGCCTTCAGGGATCTACTTCATGTTTGTCCTTGAAGGGGAGTCAATGACAAGGGTTCCCTGGACCTTCAGTCCCCCTGCAAGATCTAGGTCTAAACCCCCAGTCTCTCATTCCAGAAACACTGAGCTCCGTCAGGAGTTTGCAGAGGTTGTGTGGGGCTGAGGACCAAGAGCATCTGAGGGAATTACCCCTAGAGAGCAAGAACCAAGCAGAGAACAGGGCTATGAATCTTGAGGCTCTGTCCTCTTTGGCCAAAATAAAATTGGAAAATAGGACAGGTCTGGACACCTGAGGGATGACTTCTGCTTCCCTTTTTTGTCTCTAAGACAAAGAGATAGAGAAGAGACGGCAAAGGAAACCAGGCTAGACCTATCCAAAGAGTCTGTATCTGTGGGGTCTAAAGGAAAGAGTCTGGGTCCCCTGAACCTGTAGGCAGAACCTGCTCCAGGAAGACTTTCAAGGCAGAGTAATTTCATTTGCTAGTAAAACCTGGCCTAGCACAAGCCCTCAGCCCTGTTTTAATTTTTTGTTGGGACTGAAAGGTGGGATGGGGTGGGGGGCTGTTCAGTAGAAAAAGTGAGCAAAGGGGGACCAGCAGTTGGCATAATGGCTATGTTGCTGGACTTGCATGTAGTCAACCACAGTTCAAGTCCTGGACCTGGTGGTTTAAACTCATGCTGGGTGTGTGTGTGTGCGTGCCCAAGATCCTGAGAGGAGAATGGAGGAGAAGGGATTGCGGCATGGCCATCCCCCCGGAGGGGGGTGATTTCTCACTTTCTGTCTCTCTGTCTTTCTGGCGAGCACATGTGCCCTATAGCAAAAACTTAAAAAAAAAA
>NW_006159863.1:1395459-1426666 GCF_000334495.1 Tupaia belangeri chinensis | reverse complement strand
TTCTTGGTGTTGTTGGGAGACAAATTTCCCAAAAAAAAAAAATTAAAAAAAAAAAAAAAAAAAAAAAAAAAAAAAAAGTGAGCAAAGGGATGAGAAGAACAGAACGGGAATGGGGCTGAGGTCAAACAGGGCCACCATATGTGGACCTGGCTTCTTCCTCAACCATCCATGTGGCACAAGGTCCCTCCTCCCCAGCCCCACTTGGTACGTGTGGGACACGTTAGGTGCTATGGGGGTTACAGAGGTGAGTGGGGCCTAAAGGCCACCTTTTAGGAGCGACTTTCCTAGGGGAGAGGGCATACAGTAAAGAGTCTGCATGGAACAGGTCTGGAGATGGTGGAAGTCATCCTTGTGAATAAGAGCAGTGGATAAGTACCGGTCCAGAAAGGTGACACCGTGCAGTGGTACAAAGATCTAGGCCGTAACAGAGGCAGGCAGGATGTGTGGTGATATCTGTTCACTGTCTGGGGCTCCAAGCAAACCTTCAGAAACTCGAACTACTCATTGCTGAGGTGAGTGTAGGGCAGTTCTGGAAAGAGCACCATCCAAAGAGCTGAGCCAGGACAGCTAAAGTCTTTGAGTCAAAAATCCAGAAAAGTTAGATGTGGGATCAATTCCAAGAGATGAGTTTGGGGCCAAAATGAGAGACAAGATTGCAAGGAACAAAAAGCTGAATAAGTTGAGAACATTAAAGCAAAGACAAAAAAACTCAGTCATCTCAGACAACTGCCACAAACTAGCCTTTGGCCATGTGGTTTGTAAGATTTCAATTAAGGGCTCAGGGTGGAGACAGACACTTTCGAGCCCATCCATAAATCCACAGAAGACACCCCCCTCAAGCTCTTTTAAGGGAATGGGAGGGGTCATTCATGATAAGGACATAGCAGGTAAAATAGGGCTACCCAAGCCAAAGTCCAGCCAAACCTCATGGTTACCAGATTTGGAGAGCCACCAGCATCCAAAGCTTCTCTCTGTGTTCCAGAGAACTGACTCGTCTCCCATCTCTCTGTCTCTTGGTAGTCATCGATCTCTCTTCTCTACACCTCCTTACCAACTTTCTCTTGACCAGCATCTTCTATTTGCATAAGGTCCAACAGAACACGCCTACCACTCACCACCAATGGACTCAGCCCTTCTGTTACTGATTCCTAATTCCTGGGAGAGTGATCTAATTGTCAGCCCCTTGGATCAAGAGTCTACTGGGTCCAATGAGCTATAACCTTGGAGAGAAAGTGAAGGAATCATGCATTAGAAGTAGAGACACATGGGCATGCATTAGAAGTAGAGACACATGGGCCAGCGGGTGGCATGGTGTTTAAAGTGCTGGACTCCCACATGGCCAAACATGGTTCAAGCCCCAGACCTGGTGGCTTTCTTCCTCACTTTCTCTCTCTCTCTCTGATGAGCTCACATGTCCTATTGCAATTTAAAATAATAATATTAAAAATAAATTTTTAAAAAGTAGAGACACAGGGCAAGAGTGACTATGGGAGAAGTTGGCAGTGAAATCTGTGGTGGTGCTATAGAAACAGGAGCAGAACAACCATAATAACAAATGCCACAACAGTTACTAAGCAACAGAACCCCATTGTAAGTATTTCGCATACGGTAACTCATTTCATCCTTCCTTCAACTTATACGGTGTCTACTATTATTATCTCCACTTAGAAATGAGGAAAGTTAAGCTTAGAATAATTGACTTCCCAAAGTCACAAGGATAATGAGTTTTTAGACTTATCAGTATCAAAACTCCGCCTTGAGAAAGTCACTGAACTGCCCTGTGCTTCCATTTTTTTCTCTCCTGTAAATGAGGCTGTAATTGTACCTGTCTCATGAGGTTGCTGAAAGGATGCTCTGGGCCAATTGCCTAGTGTCCTAGTCTGCCCAGACTGGCATCCAAACACCACAGATTGCATGACTTCAACAACAGAATTTTAATTCCTCACAGTTCTTTAGGCTGAGAAGTCCAAGATCAAGGTGCTGGCTCTTTCTAGCTTGTAAATGGCCAGCTTCTCTCTGCATCCTCACGTGGCAGAGGGAAACAGATAGCTCTCTTTCTCTTATAATTACAGGACCATATTATGGCCCCACCTTTACAAGCTCTGATTAAATTACTTTCTAAAGACCTTATCTCCAGACATACTCACATTGGGGGTTAGGGCTTCAACATATGAATTTGTCAAGGACACAATTCATTTGGTAGCACCCAGCAATGATGAGCATTGTGTAGACATCAGTCATTATCACAAGGGTCTTTATTTTATTTTATTTTATTTTTTCTTTTTATTGGAGAGGTTTTTACTGTAGGGTATGTGCGCTCGCCAGACAGACAGAGAGTGACAGAGAGATAGAAAGCGAGAAATCACCCCCCAGAGGGGATGGCCACGCCGCAATCCCTTTTCCTCCATTCTCCTCTTGGGATCTTGGGCACACACGCACACGTGCCTGGCGTGAATTTAAGCCACCGGGTCCGGGACTCGAACCGCAGTTGACTACGTGGGAGTCCAGTGACATAGCCATTACACTAACTGCTGGTCCCACAAGGGTCTTTATTATATGGATTCAGAGCTTCTTGGATCACAGCGGGTGCACACTACTCTCCTCTGCAGATGAGTGTCCAGAATGCAAGCCTCTCCACACTCCTGGTCCCACATTCCCTGCATTATGAGAACCAGGAGACCCTTGGTGAGTCATCAGACTCAACCCCTTCTCTTAAGAGGTTGAGGAGCTCATTGGACTTCCATGTGGGAGTCCAGCGATGTAACTGCTATGCCATCTGCTGGCCCCTAGACATTTGGTCTAGAATGTAGGTTTTGGGCAAAGCAGTTTCTTGGCTATGTGGCAACTCCAGTTCCCAGTTCACTCTTCTATTGGTTAGGACCATTAGGAGTCTTCTGATTCATATTCCCTAGGAAGTGTTCCCCCCCCGCCCCCAATCCCTTTCTCTGTCTCATGTCGTCAAATAACCCTTAGTACTAACATGGCCCTTAAGAGTATCTGGACAGTTTTAGGTATTGCTGAACACTCAAGGATTTGACCAGGAGGTTCTGGAGATGGGCAGTCAGGACCATAAAACTTGAAGCAAATGGAATGAATCAATACATTTATAAATTTTGTGAAAATTCAAACCCCATCAAGTAGGGTGGCTGGGTAGGCTTCATGATGGAAGTCCCTCAGTGGACATAGAATGGGGCAGGTCATGCTTGCCCAACTGGACTCTTCATCACTGCCATCACTGGCCCAACACTGGCCATCTGTGACCTTCAATTTCTTCATCAGAAAACAGAGGGAGTGGGTGAGCCTGTGAGGTGTTGCAATCCTCTGTCCTGCAAGCCTAACCAACTACCCTCTTTTCTGCCCTGCTCAGTTGCTTTCCTGAAATGTGCTAGAGCCTAAATAATAAAGTCTGACCCCAGGTCAAGAGGTGATAGCTAGAGGAATTTCAGGTGCCGAATTTGAAGTAAGGCCTTCGTGGTTTAGGTAGTTTAATCCCCACCTGATTTCCAAAGTCCTGAAGTTGCTCCCTGGTCCTCCTTTAGGGAGCAAGGGGACTTCCTGGAAGCCACAGTCCTGGGCTTTGTCCTTTGAGCACCTCTAAAAAGCCCCAGGCCTGCCCATTCATTTTTCCCTCAGAAACCTCACTGTGTCTCCAGCTGAGGCAGGACAGGGGACTGGGCAGACCTCTGCCCTTCCTCCAGTTCCTCTTCCTAGGCCAGGACTGAGCTGCCAACTTCTGCTGGGCCAGTCCTTAGTACACCTGTCAAAACAGAGCCATGAGAGAAGAGAACAGGGAGCTGAGAAACATGTCTGACCACACAGAACTTTCCAACAGGGCTGGGCAAGGCTGGGCTGGTAAGCAACTGCTGTTCCCAAAAGCCTCAACCCACAGTGGAACACTGAGAAAAGTTTCCTGGGGATTGCTTAAACTGCAGAAGCCTGGGTCATTTGTGTTCCTTGCCTTCATCTGTTATAACATTTTGTTTTCTTTTGAACACTTCCAGGTGCAAGGCTCTGTGCCTGACGGGTAGGAAGTGTGCAAAGGCGGGTAAGAGTTTCTTAGCAGGGACCACCGGCTATGGTCCAAGAGCCCATAAAAATATGGATTGCAGGCCTTTACCCCAGAGCCTCTGATTCAGAATTGCAGTGATGGAGTAGGTAGGAGGAGTAAGAGGAGAATGTGCACTTTGCCCAAGATCTCCAGGGAATTCTGAAGCCTCATATAAAATTTGAGAGTCAGAGGTGTAGGAGATAAAGGGAGAAAAAGTGTTTTGATTTATATACATTATCTCATTTAATCCTCATGAGTTCTTTGAAAAGAGAAATAAAGGGGCCAGCAGGTGGCATGGTGGTTAAAAGTGCTGGACTCCCACATGGCCGTTGTGGCAGAGGCCAAGACCTGGCGGCTTGCTGTTTCACTTTCTCTTTGTCTCTCTCTACTTTTTTCCCCCTCTGGTCAAATTAAAATAAATTAAATAAAAAATAAAATAAAATAATAAAGTAAAATTAAGTAATTTAAAAAAAATAAAACCAGTAAATACCTAGGTAAACTGATCAAGGAAAAACATTAACACTACTAACAGTGAAAGAGAAGACATGACGGTGGATCCTACAGACAGAGAAGGATAATAAAGAAATACTGTGAACAAGGTTATATCACTAAATTTATCAACCTAGATGAGATGGACAAATTCCCTAAAGAGCAAAAATTACAGAAAGAAATTTTAAAATAAAAAATATCCATAGACACTTGAATATTTAAAACTTACGCTCATAGTTCAAAATTTTTCTTAAATAAAACTCTAGGCCCAGATGGATTGATTAGAGATTAAGTTTCAAATATTTAAGGGATAATGTCAATATTACACAAACTCTTTCAAAAAAACAGTAGAGAACCAGTAGACTCTAAGAAGACAAGAGACTAATAATTCTCATGAATATAAATATAAAAATTCTTAACAAATTAAATTAGCAGGCCTAGCAAATCACATCTATCCATACATAAAGAAGATAATGTGGGGCTGGCAGGTGGCATGATGGTTAAGGGTGGTGGATACTCCCACATGGCCAAACACATGGTTCAAGTCCTAGGTCTGGCAACTTGTTTTCTCACTTTCCCTCTCTCTCTCTCTTGCTCACTCTGTCCCTCTCTGGTCAAATTAAAATAAATAAATAGGAACCAGCAGTTGAGGTAATGGCTATGTCGCTGGACTCCCCTGTAGTCGACAGCGGTTCGAGTCCTGGACCCAGTGGCTTAAACTCATGCCAGGTGCATGTGCGTGCATGCCCAAGATCCCAAAAGGAGAATGGAGGAGAGGGGATTGTGATGTGGCCATCCCCCCAGGGGGTGATTTCTCACTTTCTTTCTCTCTGTCTCTGTCTTTCTGGTGAACACGCATGCCCTATAGCAAAAACCTCTCCAAAAAAATAAATAAATAAATAAATAAATAAATAAATAAATAAAGTTAAATAAAATAATTCTCAGAGAAAAGATAATGCATGATGGTTAAGTGGGGTTTATCACAGGAATGCTAGTGTAGTTTAACATCTTGAAAAATTTGTATATATGGTGAGCCATATATACAAATTTAAGAAGAAAAATTACTTGATCATCTCAATAGCTGCAGGAAAAGCAGTTATTGAAACTCAACATCGTATAGTTAAAACTCTTGGGACCATCAGATGGTGTGATGGTTATGTTGCTAGACTCCCACATAGTTGACAGCAGTTTGAATCTGAGACCCAGTGGCTTAAAACTCCTACCAGGTACATGTGCATGCATGCCCAAGATCCCAAGAGGAGAATGGAGGAGAAGGGATTGTAGCATGGCCGTGCCTTCCATGGAGTGATTTTTCACTTTCTGTCTCTTGGTTTCTTCAGTGAGTGCATGCACCCAATAGCAAAAATCTCTCTCAAAAAAAAAAAAAAAAAAAAATTTAAAAATCCTTTCAGCAGACCAGGAATCAAGGGAGACTTCAAATGTTAATAAAATCCTCTTAACAAATTCCTTCAAGTTTTCCACCTTCTGTCAACTTCCTTATTCCACTTCTCTTGTCACCTTCCACTGTCCCCACCTTTGTCCCTGAAAGATCTTTGCAACCTCACACTTGCCATTATTTACCACTTGTATGTACACTAAATAAAATTTCATTATTTAAAAGAAAAAAAATCATTCAACTAGCATTATACTTAAAAGTGAAAGAACTATTGACTCTCACTACTTGTATTCCACATTGTATTGGAGATTCTAGCCAGTGAAATAAGGCAAGCAAATAAGTATAAATTGCAAGTATTGGAAATGAGCAGTAAAATGATCTCTATTTACAAACAACAGAATTGTATATATGGACAGTCTTAAGGAACCTTAAAAGAAGACTCTACATTTACCAAAATATAAACTTGGATCAAGATCACAGTATATAAGGTCAATACATAAAAATTAATTGTGTCTTTATATACTGGTTGCAAAAAATTAAAAACTGAAATTTAAGAAATATTACAATAACATCAAGGAACTTAAATGACTTGGGAATAAATGTAATACACTTGTATAAAATCTCTACTTATAAAATTATAAAACATTGCTGAGAAAAATTTAAAAGACCAGAATAAATTGAGAGATAAATCATGTTTATGGATTGGACAGTTCAATATCTTCCCCCAAACTGATCTATCATCAATGCAATTCCAAAGTTCTAGCTTTTTTGTTGTTGTTGTTGGCCAGAAGGTAAATGCACTTGCCCAAAAAGAGACAAAGAGGGAGGAGAAAGATCCCCCTGTTGGGGTGAGATAATGCTGTAGTGCTTTCTCTTCCATTTCTCCATCCTGTTGGGATCTGGGGCATGTATGCACATGTGCCAGGTGTGTTTTTCAAACTGCTGGGTCCAGGGCTTGAACAGCTGGCCAGCCATGTGGGATCTGGCTCCCTTGACCATCAGGCCATTGGCCGGCCCCAGCATTTTTTTTTTTTTCTCAGAAATTGAGAAGCTGATGATAAAGTGGAAGTGAAAAGACATAGAAAGGAAAAAAAATATTGAGGGTAAGCAAATGGCATATGCTCTCTGGCAAATTAAAAAAGAAAAAAAGGATTGAAAAAAACACATTGGAGGACTTACGTTGCCTGATTTCAATAGTTATTACAAAGATTCCAGAATCAAGACAACATAATATTGATGTAAAAATTGACAGACAAATGAAAAGGACCAGAGTCAGAAGTATACTCGGTATTAAATAATTAATTGATTTTTAACAAAGGCACTAAAAGAAATCAATAGGAAAAAAACAAAGACTCTTCAAAGATGGTACTGGAATGATTGGATATCCATATGGGGAAAAATATATCTTGACCTCTTCCTCATACAAAAATTAATTTGAGATGTATCAAAATCTAAATATAAAAGCTAAAATCACAGAACTTCCGGAATAAAATACAGAAAAATAACATCATAATTTTGGAGAGAAGGCCAAGATTTCTCAGCCAAAATGAGAAAAACATTAACCATAAAAGAAAAAAATTGATAAAATGAATTTTATAAAAATTAAAATCTGCTCATTAAGTAAATGATTAGTCATGTTATATATTTGGCGAATATATTTGACGATTTATAAAAAGAATACATAACTATCTCTTTTTCAAGGTTTTTGACATAGGACGCGTGCACTCATCAGAAATAGACAGAAAGATGGTGAGAGACAAAGTGAGAAATTACCCTTCAGAGGAGTTGGCCATGCCACAATCCCTTCTCCTCCACTCTCTTCCTCTGATTTTGGGCACCTACACACATGAGCCTGGCATGATTTCAAGCTGCCAGGTATGGAACTTGAACCACGATTGGTCAGGTGAGAGTACAGTGCCTTAGCCACCATGCCACCCGCTGTCCTCTAAATATCTTTTGCAACTCAATAAGAAGATAAACAACCTATAAAAATGAGAAACTGCTTAGCCACTTCACAAAAGCATACACTAACATGTGAAAAAATGGTCAGCATCACTAGTAATCAGAGAAATGCAAATTAAAACCACCACACTCATATTAGGGCAGTTCAAATTAAGAAGGCTGCCCCTACCAAGTGTTGGCAAAGCTGTAAAACAACTGTAACTCTTACACACTGATGATGGGAATGTAAAATTAAACAAATTACTTCACTTCTAGGAATTTATCCAAGAGAAATAGAAACATATATTCAAAATAACTTACGCAAGAATATTTATAGAAGATTCATTCATAATAGTCAAATACTAAAAACAAATCAAATGTCCATCATCTGGAGAATAATAAACAAGTTGTACATACATACACACAATGGAACACTCAGCAATAGAAAAATAATAATGTAAGGCACCAAAATATGGTGAATCACAAAAAATTGTACTGACTAGAAGAAACCATAGAAAAATATGAAATTCTAGAACAGGTAAAAACAATCTAGAGTGTTAGAAATAAGACACTAGTCCCAGACCCAGTAGATTAAACTCAGGCTGGGCATGTGTGCATGCATGCTCAAGATCCCGAGAGGAGAATGGAGGAGAAGGGATTGCAGCATGGCCATCCCCACTGGGGGGTGATTTCTAGCTTTCTGTCTCCCTGTCTCTCTCTTTCTGGCGAGCTCAAGTGCCCTATAGCAAAAACCTCTCAGAAAAACCTTCATGACTCACTTAAATGAAACGAATTTAATTGCTTTGGTTTCTTTTTAACAGTGATCTTGCTTTTATTTAGTTCATTTGAGTGATTGTTTTCCATCTGGCCCACTGAAGTTGTGTCATTCTCCATTATTTTACCAGCTTCTTTAAGTGCATCTAGAATTTTGGTAAACATGCTTGTATTATCACCATCCACTTCATGAACAGTATCTGAAGTCTCAGGCATAAAAGGATTTTGATTAAACATTTAGAAGTATGGAGTACTTTTAGAAGGCTCCAGGTGAATTACATTGAAGGCAAATGAAACAGCTGCCAGGAGACCATCCCAGTTGTTTGGGTGGTCAGCACAGTGTTTAGAGAGAAGCATTTTGATTGTGGTAGGTGTACTTTCAGTTGGATTAGCAGTTCCAGAGGCATGAGGGATCACAGTCTGTTTTGTGCCAAACAATCCATACAGTTCAACATTGATCTGTGAAATGAATTCATCTCTTTGGTCCATTATTACCTTCTGTGGAGGTCCATATAAGAAAAATACATTGATAATAGCTTTAGAAATTTCTGATGCTGAGACATCACACAGAGGCAAAATTACAACCCATTTTGTGACCAAATCTGTCATGATTATGGTATATAAGCATATGACTTCTGTTGCTCGTATAAAAGGTCCCATCAGATCAACAGTAACTATCCTCCATGGATTTCCCACCTTGAGAAGGTGCTGTTTAGGTGCTAGAATAACTGTATTTTTTTGCCACTTACAAATGCTGACAAGAATATACCCACTGTTTGACATAATTGGTCACAGAAGTCCAATAGTAATTGGAGTCCACTAGGGTGAGGGTTCTGGATATGCCATGATGAGCCCCAGTATCATTTTCATGGTGTTCTCTTAGGACTTTCTTTTTTTTCCTCTTTTGAAACAATTACTAAATGATTTTGTTTTCTTTTTTTTTTTCAACATAAAACAGCTTTATTTCTTTGAAGACAATTTTTTTTTGCTGCTTTTCTTATGCCACTTCTCTCACTTGGCAGTGTGATTGGATGATATTCATTAGTTCGTTTATAATATGCAATCTGTTTAAGATGAAGGTCACCATTTTTTCCACTACGGACCATTGTGAACCGAGGTGGTCCTAAATGCAAGCGACAGGATTTAAGCTTCCTCTCGTGACTCTAAATCAACTCTTTTATTTACTTATTTATTTTTAATAAATAAAAAAGTAAAAAGGAAGGAAGGAAAGAAAGAGGGAAGGAATGAGGAAAAAACTGTTTTCAAAATCTCATGTGTCAAAAACTAAAAAAAAAATATTTCTATATTCATATAGAGCATGTACATACTAGAGAGAAAGAGAGAGAGAGAGAGAGAGGAGAACCCTCCACAGTGGTGGGTCACACCTCCACTCCAATCTGTTTAAGATGAAGGTCACCATTTTTTCCACTACGGACCATTGTGAACCGAGGTGGTCCTAAATGCAAGCGACAGGATTTAAGCTTCCTCTCGTGACTCTAAATCAACTCTTTTATTTACTTATTTATTTTTAATAAATAAAAAAGTAAAAAGGAAGGAAGGAAAGAAAGAGGGAAGGAATGAGGAAAAAACTGTTTTCAAAATCTCATGTGTCAAAAACTAAAAAAAAAATATTTCTATATTCATATAGAGCATGTACATACTAGAGAGAAAGAGAGAGAGAGAGAGAGAGGAGAACCCTCCACAGTGGTTGGTCACACCTCGACTCCCTTCCTTCAGCTCCCCAGCCCATCAGACCCTGGGCACTCATAAGCATGCCTTGTGTAAAAACTACATTTTAATATAAATTTGTTTAAATAAATATAGAAAAAAATTTCAGACTCTTTTATAATGAAAATACTATATCTCAGAAGTTAAGGAATGTGGCTGAGCCTTAAACATTTATAATAGAAAAAGAAGAAAGAAGTTAATGAATGAGCTTAGTGTCCAACTTAAGTTTGAAGAAATGCACCAGAACACACATAAGGAAGGGGGAAAGAAGGCAATAATAAAGGGTAGAAATGGATGAAATGGGAAACCTTGGAGTAGAGAGGATCAACAAAGCCAAAAATTGGTTCTTAAAGGACTAAGAAAATGGATGGGCCACTTTGTGGCATGGTGGTTAAGACAGCTACTTCTCACATGGCTGACCTTATGATTCTAGTCCTGGACCCAGCAATTTGATGTATGTGCAGGTACACCCAAAATCCTGGGAGGAGACAGGATTGTAGTGGGCTATCCCCACTGGAGGTGGAGGGTAATGGGTAATTACTCACTTTCTCTCCCCACCGACCCCGTAGGGAGTACATACACCCTATGGCAAAACTAAAAAACAAAATAAAAAAAACTAAGAAAATTGATAAACCCTAGGCAATACTGCTTGAGAACATTTTAAAAGGCATGAACAGAGAATCTTAGCAATGGAAAAGATGACATTAAAAGAAGATATGAAAATTTGATGCTAATTTAGAAACTTAAATGGAACAATTAAATTCATAGGAAAATATAACTCAACAAAACTGATTTAAGAAGTAAAAAACCTTAACAATCTGAAACCATTAAAGATATTGAATCCATAGTTTAAAATATTCCCACAAGGAAAACACCAGACCTACATAGAAAGACTTATAGACAAATTCTACCAAAAACGTTCAAAGACAAAATTCCAACCCAACACCAACTCTTCCAGAGAACAGAAAAAACAGAATGCATTCCCCCACCAGAAAAGAAAATCGATAAATAGATGCATAAAGGATTTAGTAAATTAAGCATCCATCACAGTTTATTTATTTATTTATTTATTTCTTCCATGAATGAGAGAGACAAAATGAGAGAGAGATGGGGGAGGGAGACTGCACCCCCAACAGAGACTACACTGTTATCCACCCTCAATATTAGTCTGGATTAGGGGAAACCATTGCCAACATACGCAAGGAGGTCTCTGGACATAAACCCAGAACCTTCCCACATGGGTCAGCCTAGCAGAGTGTTGTGTTTTAAGGATGTACTGTTGTCTGACTTCCATTCACAATTTGTTAAAAAGCTTATCAAACTAGGAATAAAAAGGAATTTTCGGACCTAATATATAGTGTTCACCCAAAAAGCTCACAACAAACATCTTTTATAAAGGTGAAAATTTGACACTATTCCCTTCAAGAGGACATGTGCTTCCTGGTATGATACAATAATGCACCTATAACATTAACTTGCCCACCACCAACCCCTAATGAAAAGGAAGGAAAAAAAAGAAAGTTGACTCCAAATGTAATTGAGCTTCTGGATCTTTCTTCCAGCTTCTAGGCATAGCTCCAAAGAAAGAAACATGCTAACACTGATGTTGAGATCTTGTCCAGTCAAACCAAGAATGACTCTGTTTCTTCAACCAATGTCATGGAGAAGAGAAGAAAAAGAGAGAGAGAAAGAAGACTGAATATTATAGATTAAAAAGAGATTTAAAATCGACTTTCAAATAACTTAAAAAAAGAAGAACTTAAGAGGCCCATCAATCAAATGCAATGTGTAGACTATGTCAGGATCTTAATTCAAACCAACCAATTTATAAAAGCATTTCTGAGAAAATCATAGAAATTACATCTGTTATTGTTATAGATTATATTAAGAAATTATTGTTGGGACCAGCAGATGGTGTAATGGTCACATCACTGGACTCCCATTTAGTCAGCGTCAGTTGAGTGCCTGACCTGGTGGCTTAAAACTTAAGCCATGCATGTGTGCATGCGTGCCTAAAATCCCAAGAGGAAAATGAAGGAGAAGGGATTGTAGTGTGGCCATCCCTGGGTGTGTGTGTGTGTGTGTGTGTGTGTGTATGTGTGTATGTGTGTGTGATTTCTTGTTTTCTGTCTCTCTGTCTCTCCAGTGAGCTCACACACCCTATAGCAAAACTCTCTCTAAAAAAATAAAAACAGAAAAAATTATTGTAAAATATGGTTATGTACTGTGATTATTACTATTTTTTGAAGCTCTAGATGTTAGAGATACAGACCTGAAATATTTACTGGTAAACTGATGTGATGTCTGGGATTTGCTTTAATATACTCTTGGGGTAAGATGAGTAAAATAAGACTGAAAGAGTATTAACAATTGTGCAACTAGAAAGAGAAGATGGATTTTGGTTCATTATCTAGTCTATTTATCTCTGTGTATGTCTGAAGTCTTTCATAATAAAAACTTTAAAGAAAAAAAAAAGATGATGATAACAACAAATGCTGTTTTAAAAAGAAACAAGGTGAGACTTCTTTCCTCATTCACTGTCATGGGGCCTTCCCGGGGGACCAGCCTGTCCATCAAACTGCCGCCAGCCACCTCCCAGACTCATGCTTCTACCCTTTTCTCCCCAGATTCCCTTCCCCTTATTATTCCAGGCTTAAAAGCTGCCCAAAGTGCAAACCCAGCTCAGATGCTACCTGGGGTAGATAGCTGCTGTGTTGGTTTACTGAACATCCACTCTCTCTTCTCCAGATAACAACACCTCCACTTTCTTGTAGATAAACACCTTTAATCACCTCATACAGTTCAAATGAGGTTGACCTCACTGTCCACCTACCATGGGGTTGGGTGGGGGGACAAGTGACTCAGGCTGGACCAATGATAATATACGCTGACTACAGGAACAGGCATGCTTCCCCAGCTGCACCAATTAGCCAAAGAGCATGAGCTCCCAGACTTCATCAGGACCTGTAAGAAAAGAGGCACTTTGTCTGCACTGAGGTGCTAAGTCAGGAAGCTGAAAACCAGTTGCTATGACCATTTGCCTAAATGGGAGAGAAGACTGTACCTGAGGAGAAAAGCCACCACAAAAAAGCCACGCAGAGCCTAATACCAATGTCAGGGTCCCTGCATAGAGCCACACTCCCCCACTCAAACCAGCCTCCTTCCTCAATCTTCCAGTAGAGTAAGTAATAAGAGATCATTTTCGAAAGACACACAGAGAGAGGAGATCAAGAGAGAACATGAGAGGAAGAGAGGGGGCAGATGGAGACTGAGAGGGAATGAGATCAAGAGTTGGGGAGAAGGAGAGATGATAGCAATAATGATGGTAGAATGAGAGAGGCAAAGACAAAGCGAGAGAGACAGAGACAGAATGAGAAGCAAGGGAGAGAAAGAACACATTCTCTTTAGGGTCAAGAAAAAGACAAGGGAGCCTGCTACCAGCACTGTATTCAGCACTGAGCTGGAAGTTCCATAAATGTCAATAAAGAAAAAGAATTAAATAGTATAAGGTACAAAGGGGTTGGTTTTCTGGTGTCTGAGATGTTTTTTGCTTCTTGTTTTCTACAGTGATGTGTGAATTCAGTGAACAATAACTCAAAGGGTGTTCTCCTTGGCTCTTTCTTCCCAAACTAACCTAAAAACAGAGCAAGGTAGACATGGAAAGGGCATGTTCCTGGGATGTAGATTTAAATTTCAGCTCTGACCAGCTGGACAACTTTCTGAGACTTGCTTTCCTCATCTATAAAGTGAGGTGACAACAGCTCTAGCAAGATTTAAATGAGATAATACCTGTAATGTGGGAGTCCATAACACAATTCCTGGCAAAATCTGTTTCCATTCTCATTGCTACCCTCCATAGAGCTCCCAGAGCTTTGCTTTATTTCTTTTTTTTTTTTTTTTTTTTTTTTTTTTTTTATTACCATAAAGCAGATCTATTTGTGACCCTTCCAGAGGTCTTTCATCACACTTAGAATAAAAGTCAGAATCTTTAGAAGACTGGACCACAGCACCGCAGTGAAACATGACACTGTCAGAGGTAATTTTATGTGGGAACGTTCCAGAGACCTCCAGAGGAACACGTGTGTCCATGATCCAGTCAGGCTAAAGCTGGGGTTGAATCATGGCATCGAGACCCTGTTGGGAGGTGGTGGTAAGAGGGTTTCTCTGTCTCTCTTGCTCATGGAAGTAATAGATAAAGCCAGACTCTTTACCAAGACTCATCCTACCCTGGGCCTTGCTGACTTCTCTAAGGTATGTCATTTTTCCCCTCACTCACTCCATCAGACATTGTGACCTTTTTGTCCTTGGTAAACAGGCTGGGCAGGTTCCAATTTCCAATCTTTCTTCCCCTTGACATTCAAATAGCTGACTCTTCCTCACCCACCAGAAGGCAACTCCACCCCAAGTGGGCTTTCCTGGTCATTTTTCCTAAAATAGGAGAAAATGATGGTATGGGAATGGGCGAACTGTAGCGAGAGAACATTGCATACTCACTTTTGACACTGTAATGATCTGAGAAAAGGTGTTCTCTCCTGCCAGGATGTAAGTTCCTGGGGGAAGACACTGCCCATCCTTCTGCCCCCAACATCTCTTCACTCTGAAATTGCAGCAACGATTCCTTCCCTAAGAAGCAAGTTAATCCGTTTAAAGTTTATCCAACAGAAAAATCAGTTGAATGCAACCCCCTGTTGCCTGCTGGAGGCACCGAACCAGCTGGTTGGTGCCTCCCTGTTAGGAGTCTGGATCCCCTTCTCCGAGCTTAGGGGCATCAGAATCAACTGAGCTGAGCCCCTTCTCAGACATCTGACTCTCAGCTCCACCTCCAAGTTTCTGGATAGTACAGACTGGTCCAAGAAACTTCCATTCATTCCAAAGTATTAGATGATTCCTGTGTTTTTAGGTATTCTAACTAAAAATGACACACACAATTGGATTTTTTTAAAAGTTAATTTATTTATTACTTCCATAGGCCAAAGAGGACCCCAAAAGGGTCCTAAGGCCATGATACACTCTCAGTCCTCAGTTAGCCCTGGATCATGGGCAAGCACATCCCCAGCATACTCAGGGAGTTCTCTGGGCATGAACCAGGAACCTTTCCATGTGGGATTGCTTCAGACAGTGGTGTTTTACTGCTGCACCACCTTCTGGTCCCCAGAATTGGATTCTGTAGCCAATCTTAGTACCTGTAATTAGTGACCTCCGTATAGCTTGTGCATTATAATTATTTTCATCTATAGGAGGGAATATTTTGTTGTACTCATGACTGATGGTCAGAGATGGCTTATGTTGGGGAAAGAGGGAAAGAAGGGTGTAGAAAGGACAGAGATAAAGGGTAAGAACCACCAATTTATTTTTTATGTTGGCCTGAAAAAATGCTTTAAAAATCATAATGCTAAAACGGAAGGTTAACCATAGAAAGCTGCTTCTCACTCACTCATGAATTTTGTTAAGTTTTTATCAACTAACACTTCAACTTAACCCAACTGGGTGGTGGGGGAACAAATCAGAATTGGGAGAGAGAAAAATGTCTGAGCTTCTGAGACCTGGAAAGAAGACAGGGAAATGATCAGATGTAGCGAATATGGCTATCGGGGCATTCAGGAGGGAATACAGCATTAATTCAGGATTTTTCAGACTTGCTTGGGAAGAGAAATCACCTGCAGCTTCAACATACTAAATAGATTAGGCAGGATCACACAGGGGCCCTCTAGGGTACTGGCAATGTGCTCTTCCTTTTAACAAATTTTTTATTCATTTTTAATTTTTTTTCTTGATTCATGATAGAGCTTGTGTATGTACATTTAAAGGAGAGAGAGAGATGAACACTGTCCACAGGTTCTGGTCATGCACGATTCCCTTCCTCCTGTCTGAAGGATCCTGGGCACTGACACACACCCAGTGCATTTAGGTTGACTGGGTCAGGAATTTGAACCATTGTCGCCATGTGGAATCTGGCCTTTTTCCTGGGCAGCGCTTCGCCACTGCACCACAGAGCTGGCTCCAATATTCTCTTCTTGACCTGGGTGAAATTTACATAGGTACTGTTTTAATTATCTCCGTTGCTGTTTGTTTTGGTTTAGTTTTTTGTAATTTGCCACAGGGTGAGTGTGCTTGCTGGATTGACAGAAAGAGGGAGAGAGAAAGAATAATGCATCTGCCAGGGGGGTGGCCATGCTGCAATCCCTTCTCCATCCTCCTCTCAGGATTTGGGGCACTCACGCACATGCACTCGATGTGTTTTCCAAGTCCTGAAGTGCTTAGCCCTGTGGGATCAAACTGCCTTAGCCGTCACCCCACTGGTTGGCTCAGGTATTGATTTTTTTAAAAATTATTTAAAAACTGTGCATATATGTTTTTGTACTTTTCTGAATGTTTATATTGTAGTTTTTCTTTTAAAGGGGATGCAGGTAGGGGGAGACCTCTGTGTTTGAAGAGGATCTCTGTAGTGGTCCCCCGAGCACTGCTTGAGAATCTAAAATCCCATGGGACATAATTCTAAAAACTCTAGTGACCAGAGCAAGTCCATCAGAGAAGATCTGAAAATCAGAAGGCAGATTCCTAAAAGAGTCTGTCCAGGCACCGTAAAGGGATCCCACCCCAGAAGAGAGATCTGATCAATCAATTCTGGAAGTGCCTAGGGGAAAATGAACCCACTCTCTGTGTCCAAGGGTTTGTGGACCCCCAGCTCCAACCAGTGGATGGACTTGGGGAGAACAGTGGAAGAGGTTTTGTGTCTTCAGAGTCTAGAATGCTAGGAGGGAACAGCTTTCTGCCAGGCTGTGGGTGGAAGCCACCAAGGAACGAGGAAGTGAAACAGGAGCTTCAGATCAACACCTCTATTACTCGATGAGGTTCCAGGCTTTCCCGTGACTCAAAGCAATGCTGATAATACTCTGAGATCTGGCTCATTTATACCTCCTAATCTCCCCACATTGCAGAGGAGCGATTCCGGTGGGAGAACGGGTTCCTAAGGCCTTGGCTTTGGAACAAAAGTCCTTTTGTATTTAGATGAGGGTGTGCAGGTGAGAGAGGAGAAAGCTAGCAAATGGAAGCAGTAAAGGGGCTGGAGTAACTACTTCTGTACCTAGACAGAAAAACCCAATCGGGGCAGAAAATTTACAACCCAGGGTAATGTAGGCAGGAGATTAGTGGGGGATGTCTAGCTAGTTAATTTGACATAGCCAATGAGATGAATCAGTGGGGCCCAACCACATTTGACATAGCCAATGAGATGAGAATAATCAGTAAGTACAGCCAATAATCAACTGACACTATTTATATAGATTTAAAACAATTATGAGCCTCACAGAATATAACTGCTGGGCCCTTTTGAGCCACTCTCTGCTCAGGCCAGCTCCTACCTCTCAGGAGTCTACTTTCGCCTTTACTTAATAAATTACCTTTTCCTTTTACTGTTGGGGATGCTCCATTCAGTCCTTTGCCCCAAACACCAAGAACCTGAACATCATCACAGAAGCCATCCTGCAACACAGGCACCAGGCAGCCATCCTCATTGCTCTAGAATCTGAGCTCTATGTTCAGGGGTGGCCCAGCTGGGTCATCTCAGGACCACAAGACCTCATAGAACATGGTGGATGGGAACAGCCCAAATGTGCTCTCTCAGCATTGCTCAAGCTGAGCTTGACCCAGAGGAGGATCCTGGGCCCTCCTCTGACACTAATGTGGACCAGAAAGCTGGTTCATTTGTCATGAGTGACACCTATTTCTAAAGAATAAATATCTATATCTTTTTTCTTCTTAGAGAGATTTTTCCTGTAGGGTGAGATTTTTCCTCTCACCAGAGAGACAGAAAGCGAGAAATCACCCTCGAGGGGGATGGCCACGTCTCAATCCCTTCTCCTCCTTTCTCCTCTTGAGATCTTGAGCACGCATGTACACACGCCTGCCTGAGTTTTAAGCCACTTGGTCCAGGACTTGAATTGCGGTCGACTATTGGGAGTCCAGCAATGTAACCATTGTGCCATTTGCTGGTCTTAAGATATCTATATCTTAAGAATTATTTTATTTAACTTTATTTAGTTATTTATTTATTCTATTTTTATTTGACCAGAGAGGGATAAAGTGAGAGAGAGGGAAAGTGAGAAAGCAAGTCATCAGGTCCAGGACTCGAACCGTGGTTGGCCATGTGCGAGTCCAGCACCCTTAACCACCACGCCACCTGCTGCCCTCTCCCCCATACCTATATCTTTATCTGGAGAGATGCTGCCTCTCCTGTATGAGAGCTCCAAAATCAGAAGTATCTCTGATACTTTGGAATTTCTAGCACCGTCTGAGCTTGACACTGGGACAAAATAGAGGGACTGCTTGCCTCTGTCCCTCACGGCACTGTCAAAGAGCTGAGGCAGTAGCTCATACAGTGGAATCTCTGATTGGCTTTCTACAGTTGACCAGAGTTTACTTACTCACAAGTGAACAGCCAATAGCATTTTAAGAAGGGAGACAAACATTATCCACTTTAAAGATGTTCATGGCCTTTGGCTCTGCAACACCACACTTACCCTCTCTTACCCTCTCATTCTGTCTGGCTCTCTCTCTTGCACATCTCCAACATATACACACACACACACACACACACACACACACACATATGTATATGTATATGTATGTATGTATTTAGAGGTCTTTGCTTTAGGATACATGTGAGAAATCACTCCCCCACAATCCCTTCTCCTCCCTGGGTCATGGGCATGCATGCATATGCACCTGGCATGAGTTTCAAGTCACTGGGTCTGGGACTCAAACTTTGGTCGGCCATGCAGGAATCCAACAACATAACCACTACGCCATCTGTTGGCCCCACCCACAAAAAAGTATGTACATTTAAGGATGCAACAGTAAAAGGTTAGAAATTAACCTGAATTCCCATTAATAGAAAACTAGCTAAATTACAATACATCTATAAATTAAAAAATTCTGTGGCCATTAAAAAGCAATAAGGCAGCTCCCTATGTACTGATGAGAAATAATATCCAAAATGTATTTAAGAACTTAAATTTTTTAAAAAAGCAAAGTGCAAAAAGCATGAATGGTAGGCTGTCATTTGTGTGAAAGGTATAAATATATACAAAGATAACTTTAAATACAGAGATGACCTCTGGAAGCTTGGTTAATAGGGCCAGCTCAGAGGCACAGTGATAATGTACCTCTCACACTGTGCTGGAGCCACGTGGAAGATCAGGGTTCATTTCCCCAGTCTATACACACTGGCTGGTCCTGGCTGGCAAGGCCTTGGGGTACGGCAGTGGGGATCACAGTGTAAAACGCTGCCGAGGGTGAGGGTGCTTGGCTTGCCCTATGGAAGAAAGAAAGAAACTGAAAAATCAAAAAACAAAACAAAAAACCTGCTTAATAATAGAAATTGCCTCTGGAAAAAAGGAATTGGAGAGCAAAGATAAAAAGAGAGACTGATTTTTCCCTTCATACTCTTTGATCATTTTGGATTTTGTGAACCCATTGAACAATTGGTTTTATTTAAAGATACAAGGAAGTGGGACCAGCAGTTAACGTAATGGCTATGTCGCTGGACTCCCACATAGTCGATCGTGGTTCGCGTCCCGGACCCAGTGGCTTAAACTCATGCCGGGCGTGTGTGTGTGCGTGCCCAAGATCCCAAGAGGAGAATGGAGGAGAAGGGATTGTGGCGTGGCCATCCCCTCTGGGGGGGGATTTCTCGCTTTCTGTCTCTCTATCTCTCTCTGTCTGTCTGGCGAGCACACACGCCCTATCGCAAAAAAAAAAAGAAAGAAAGAAAGAAAGAACCTCTCCCAAATAAAAGAAAAAAAAAAAGATAACAAGGAAGTAATGAAGGCAGGCAGCCTTTCCAATGCAGGGAGCGTTTATATTTAATCCAGACTGGAGAGAGCTGAAGATCTCAACAGTCCCCACTAGAAAGGGCAATTTTCTAGGGGCCACACATCTGAACCCCCACCCAGGCTCTCCCTGGCCAGAAGAGCGGAATCTCTGAGAGACTCTTTCTTCCCTTTTCAAACTCTCCGAGTCCAACCCTTCTTCTTGCTCTTGTCATGACATCATGCCTCATTTTAATATAGTTTCACAACATGTTGACATTTCCAGCCTGACCACTTATTTCATCCTGATTATAATTCATGTTGGCAGCCCCCTGCTGAGAAGAGGGGAGGCTGACCACACTCTCTCTCGCTGGTGCTGTCTCTGACATGTGAGGTGCTTCTGGGAAGGCCCTCCAGCTGCTGCATTAATCCTGCCCCCGGGGGGATTCTCGTAAATTTCAGTGCACAACTGGCTCATTTGTTACCTGAGGGCTCTGTTCTTCCTCATGACCTCATCCTTGATCCTTTCTGTTCTAAGATCTTGGACCCATTTCCTTCTAAATTCTGTGATTCCCTTTCTGCACTTACCTGTTATGTAAATCTCTGATCCCCTCAGCTAAGTTTTCTCACCTTTTCTTAGTCTCTTGTGCCTGAGTGCAGATTCTCTGGGACCTCTCAGATTTTAGATAAGAGACTAGAATAAAGTATCCCTAGGATCTCATAATTCCAAGAAGGTGATGATTGTCCATAAAGTCTACTGCCTCATGTATCTCTGTCCTTCATTCCAACCTCCTGATTCAAGGAACTATAAAGCCTTTGATCACATTATTTAACAGGCTCTTTCTGAGAAGAGAGTATTGTAAAGTGAAAGGCGTCCGGATATGAGTCAGAGAGATGTCACTTCAAATCTTTATCCTGTTGTTTACCAGCTGTGTGGTCTTGGGCAAGTTACTTTTACCTCATTGAGCCCGAGTTTTCTTTCTTAAAAAATGAATGCAAGAATCCTTACTTCTGGGGTAGTAATGAGTATTATATGTGATTTGTAAGTAAAGGGTACATTTTAGTGCTTTGACTCAGAATTAGTGCTTAATAAATCTAATTCTCATGCCATGGACACTCTCTAATCTTGTTCTGCCAACTTCAATCTATAGAAACTGTGCCACATAAACTCTCACTAGTAAAGGCAAGAACACCCACCATATGCTAATCTAGCAATATATACAAACTGATGTTCACTGATGGTCATATAATATGCATATTTATATGGCCCAAGAAACAAGAAATGTTTACAAATATTTTAGAGAGAGAGAGAGAGGAAAGGCAAATGTAAAGAAAGGGATGAGCAGGTAGTTGAGGCCATGGACAGGGAGGGAGTATATGGTAATAAAATGTAGATGGAAGTCTGGTCAACAAGACGGTTACTTCCATGATAGTTTGGTAAGTAAAATTATTCATTGATCCAACAAGGATAACAGGGACATGGAGGAAGAACAACATTAGAGCATAGAAAGACAGAGATTTAGGCCTATTTATGGCCTTCTGGGAACTGCAGGAGCGTGGTAGTTCCTGAGGTACAGTGGATTATGAGTGACCCAGTCATGCGGCTCATCCTGGGACAGATGCAGAAGGACCCCCAGGTGCTCAGTGAACCCTTGAAAAATCCTGTAAAAGTGCAGAAGATCCAGAAGCTGATGCATGTGGGTCTGATTGCCATTCGGTGATGACTTGTTCATCCCTCCTTCCCTTCACCGTCATGTGAAAAGTGGAGCTGGGACAGCGGTGAAGAGCACGAAGCAGAAGGGAGAGAAGGGGAAAGAGAACAACTTATCTCTATATATTTATACATACCCATGTGGAAGACACAGAGACTTACACTAGCGTTATTCCTACAGCTGCTGCCTCTGGGCTCTCCCAGACATGCATGGTCTCTTCACTGCTGCCCTACAGTTCCATGTCTCCAGAGTTCCCCTGCCCCCAAGTTGCTGTCTCTGATATTCTCCCGTAGTTGGTTATTTTTTATTTGGGGCAGTGGGTAGGTATGTGGGGTGGGGAGGATGTTTTTCCCAACCTCAGGTCCCAGCTGTCTTCACATTGTTCACTCCATGATAAATAAAACAATAAAACAAGCCAGTCAGTTTTGGTTATAAAAAATAAAAATAAGAAGAGTACCTAGGGCTTTTCCAACCCCTCTCTCTCCCCTGAGTACCCCTCCAGCTGCACCACACTAGTTCTGAGAGCTGCAGGCTCCTACTCAGCTAGCACCACCATCGTCTCCCTCCAGCAGCCATCATGATTATCTACCAGGACCTCATCAACCACGATGAGATGTTCTCCAACATTTACAAGACCTGGGAGATCTCGGATGGGCTGTGACTGGATGTGGAAGGGAAGGTGGTCAGTGGGACAGAGGGTAACATTGATGACTCACTCATTGGTGCAAATGCCTCTGCTGAAGGCCCTGAGGGCGAAGGTACTGAAAGGGCAGTAGTCACTGGAGTTGACATTGTCATGAACCATCCCTTGCAGGAAACCAGCTTCACAAAAGAAGCCTACGAGAAGTACATCAAAGATTACATGAAATCAATCAAAGGCAAACTTGAAGAACAGAGACCAGAAAGAGTAAAACCGTTTATGACAAGGGCTACCAAACAAATCAAGCATATTCTTGCTAATTTCAAAAACTACCAGTTCATCATCGGTGAAAACATGAATCCAGATTGCATGGTCACACTGCTGAACTACCGCGAGGATGGTGTGACCCCATATATGATTTTCTTTAAGGATGGTTTAGAAATGGAAAAATGTTAACAAATTAGGCAATGACTTTGGCTCTATCACCTGTCATAACTGACTGCTGCTTGTCACCCACAAAACACCAGGACTAAAGACAAATGGGACCGATGTCATCTTGAGCTCTTCATTTATTTTGACTGTGATTTATTTGGAGTGGAGGTATTGTTTTTGAGGAAAAACAATTGTCTGAAAATAAGATGAATTTAAACTAAAAAAAAAAAAGAAGGGGCCAACAGGTGACATGGTAGTTAAGGCTATGGACTCTCATATGGTGACTGTGGTTCAAGTCCTGGACCTGGTGGCTTTCTTTCTCACTTTCCCTCTCTGTCTCACTCAGGTAAGTACATATACCCTGTATCAAATTTAAGATAATAGTAATAAAATTAAATAAATAATTTTTTAAAAAGTTCCTAGGGATATTGAAGATCCAGATCAACCAAATCAAAGAGTTGTCACTAATACTTTGTTAATATTTCAGTCATCAGGATGAGCCATTAGAGAAACTGTGCTTTAATAGTAAAGATTATACTAAGAACAAAACTTATCATGGAACCAAAGCAAAAGAAAAGAGAACAAAGCCAAGTTCTGAAAAAAAATCTAAATAGATTTTGAAGGTTGAAGGTTGAGCACTATGAAGTTAGAGGACTTGAAAAATACCTTAGTTTCTTCCCAGATTTGCTGTAACAAAACTTAAAATAAAGTTAAGACAAATTCAAGGGAATTAGCTGGTGCTTGAACTGTATGCTAAAATAAGAATTAACATTCTTCAGGGAAAAAACAGCAGATTCCATAATCTATAAACCATATAATGATAATGTCAAAAAGAGAACTAAAAATGACTAAGCATTAAAAATAAATAAGTAACAGGCCAGCTGCAGTGGTGCAGTAGTAAGGCAATGCTTTGTGATGCTGAAGCCATATGGGAGATTGGGGTTTGATTCCCAGGTCGACCTGTGCATACTGGGTGCATGTGTGTCCATGATCCTGGACCACTGACACTGGCATGGGAGGTGATAAAGACATGGGACCCTTTTGAAGGTGACTCTCTCTTTCTTTCTCCTCATCCCTTCCTTGTGGAAGAAGTAAATAAACTTAAAAAAATATATATACAACTTTTCAAATAAATAAATAAATAAAGGCAATAGAAAACTACCTAGATGTGACCCAAATGTTGGCAAACAAAGACTAACCATATTATAATAAGTCTGTTGAAAAACTAAAGGAAAATACGGTCATAATGAGTGACTATAAAACAGAGAATCTCGGCATAGAAAGGTAAGTTATAAAAATACGAAAATTCTACAATGAATACTACAATAACCAAAATAAATTATTCACTAGTTGAACTTAATAGCACATGAGAAATGGAAAAAAGAAAAAAAGGAAAAAGGAAACTCAAAGACAAGTCAATAGAAATTACCCAAATTGAAGAAAAATTAACAGAACTCCAGAGGCATATGAGAAAATACCAGATAGTCTACCCACATAAAATTGGACACTGAGAGGAAAAAGTTGTGGATAAATAACAAAGAAAAATTATACCTATGCACCTACTACTCAAACTGCTCAAAGCCAGGAATAAAGAGAAAATATTTTAAAACAACCAAAGAATAAATGACATATTATATACAAGAAAATAATGACATTAAAAAACACTGACTTTGGGGTAACAGCAGTGGCTCAGCAATGATACAGTGCTCTGTGAGGTTGGACCCTCATGGGAAGGTCCTGGGCTCACATCCCAGGGTCTCCTGGTACACTCCAGGTATGTACACATATACCTCTGATCTAGGAAGGCTGCAGCTGGAGGTGGGTTGTGGTGTGAAGACACTTTTGGGGGTAGCTCTGTCTCTCTCTCTGAAGAAACAAAATGAAAAAGAAAACAAAAATGACTTTTTATTAGAATTTTTGTTTAAAAACCATATCTGGAAACCTTTGACATTTTAAAAGAAAATCCTCGGCCACACAAAATTTTATATCCAGTTAAAATATCTTTCAAGGGACTAGCAGATGGGGGTGGGGTGATTTCTTGCTTTCTGTCACTGTCTCTCCAGCAAGTGCACGTACCCTATAGCAGAAATCTTTTTTTAAAAAATAATAAATAAAAAATTTTAAAATATATATCATTCAAAAATGATGAAAGAAAACTTATTTTCAGAGAACTGAGAGCTCATAGAATTCACAGTTTGTACATGTCCACTATAAAAGTTGCTAAAGAATAGCTTTGGTAGTAAGCCTGGGACTTGCCAAGACCTCCGTTTCATTACTAAGGCACCTCGGAGGCTGTCTCTGGTGGATGCATGACCATTGTAAGAGAAACTGCAAACCTGGAATTATCTAGAGGAAGAATGCCTTGTCAATGTTAATCATGTAGTCAATAGAAAGCAACTGCAACCATTTTCCTAGAAGCAGATCCTGAAACAGGATTTGAAGGTGCAATTTATTGAGAGAGGGCTCTATATACCGACTATCCACACTCTATGGTAGAGAGCAAAAAATTGGAGGACATAAAAGCAGTGAAGGTACTTAACGAGAATAGGACAGTGTGGAATGGGGGGGGGGTGAAGAGAAGAGGATAGAGAAAGATAGCAAGAGAACAATAGAGAGGCAGGACTTTAGTGAGAAACAGATATGGCTTATTATCTGTTGATGATGACCTGTATAGTATTCTCAACTGGATTGGTCTGAGAAGTATTTCATGATGGGTAAAGTCTTTTTACAAGCAAAATGAGAAATAGTGATTGACTGTTTTAAAAAATAATTAGAATAATAATAATAACGATTGGGAAAACATAGCAAAGATATTGAATGATGAAGTGGGGAGATTAATGTCTCTGTGTTGACTGACTTGCATGGCATTCCCTTTTGAAAAAGCAATGTAATACACTGTAAAGTTGTATGTAATCCAATGTAATATAAAGAAGATTATGATGATTAAAAAAAAAAAAAGAAACATAGTGAAAGTAGAAGGCGCCTGAGAAAATATGTGGTCTTATTCATAGTTGAGTTTCAGCCTTCAGCCTCACCCATGGAGAATCCAGAAGCATATACCATAGAATTATACCATGGAGTTGATCCCACGTTGAGGAAGTCAGCCACCATGTCATAAGTGCTTGCCTAGGTAGTGGCCGAGGTAAGGAGGGACTACAGCCTCCCACCAAGAGGCAGAACCAACTTACCAAATATACTTGAAAGAGCCAACTTGAAATTAGATCCTTTAGCCCCGATCAAGCTGTCAGATATCTGCAGCCCTCGCTAACATTTTGACTACAGCCTCATGAAAGACTCAGAGCCTGAATCCTAGTCACACTGCTCTGAATGCCCAATACAGAAACTGTGAGGAGAATAAATTGCTGTTGTAAAACACTATCATAAAAAACTATCTAAAAGGATCAGCAAGTGGCGTGGTGGTTAAGGGCGTTGGACTCCCTCATGGCCTACCACAGTTTGAGTCCTGGACCTGATGGCTTTCTTGCTTTCTCTCTCTCTCTCTTTCTCTCTGTTCCCCTCTGGTTAAATTAAAATAAAATAAAAATAAAATAAAATAATTCTTAAAAAAATTACCTAAAGATTATTCTTCATGTTAACAGTAAATGTCATATATTGGATAAAAATATGGATCTGTAAGAAGGAACAGAGAATAGCAGAAGTGATAAATAAGGAGATAAATATTAAAATGCATGAGGTTGGATCTCCTCTAATTTTTTTAAAAGACAACTGTTTAAGGCAAGATAATAAAATTGAAGAGTGAGATACGGAATGTGTGAAAACACTATGACAAGGGAACCAGCAGTTAGCGTGATGGCTATGTCGCTGGACTCCCACGTAGTCGACCGCGGTTAGTGTCCCGGACCCGGTGGCTTAAAACTCACGCCGGGCGTGTGTGTGTGCGTGCCCAGAATCCCGAGAGGAGAATGGAGGAGAAGGGATTGCGGCGTGACCATCCCCCCTGGGGGGTGATTTCTCGCTTTCTGTCTCTATGTCTCTCTCTGTCTGTCTGGCGAGCGCACGCGCCCTACAGTGAAAATCTCTCAAAACAACAACAACAACAACAACAAAAAAAACACTATGACAAGAATACAATGAACAAAGAAAAGTCTGTGTGTGAAATCATGCTGTTGTAAGGTTATACTAGTGAAGCGGGATGTGGGAAGAAGGAAGTGTCAGGTGTGAAATTAGTCAAAAATATGGAGTAGATATTATTAATTATGAAGTGCAAAGGGGTACAATGTTGATTCTAAATAGACTTTCACATGTTAAATATGCCCTAGAGAAAGCACTGCAATATAATAAAATGTGTAGCTAAGAAGCCAATAGAAAAAATGAGAGAGAAAACAAGGAGACTTCCAAGAGTTTGTGAAAAAAATAGAATGAAAAAATAAAAATAGACCTGGGTGGCATCTGCCCCAGAGCCAGTGGTTCTTGAAGCATCCAGTATCCAGCGACATCCACCACCCTCCGATGGAGCAGACACCAGCAGAGTGATGGTGGCCAGGCTTGGGCTGAGGCTGCTCCTGCTGGCACTGCTCCTGTCCACGCAGATTTATTCACATCAGACATCTATTGTAACACTGTCACGTGACCCCTCCCAGAACACCTCAGCTGCCCCAAATTCAGTTCATGCCACCACCAAGGCTATTGGTACTGACTCGCAGTCAACGGTCAGTCTGTTTGTGATCTCGCTTTCTCTCTAACATCTCTACTGTTAAGAAACTCAGGCCAAGAAACATCTACATTTCCCCGTCGTCTAAACCCAATCCAAATGGTATCTAGAAGTCCAGCATGGCAAGGAAAAATCAGATCTTCATCAACTCTACTAATTCCACACCTTATTTTATTGACACAGAACATGTCAAGAATCTCCAATTTGATTGGTTTGAAGGGCATGTGAAGGACTCGACCAGATGATGAATGCTAATATTTAATCTGCTGGGGTCTCATGAACAAGATGAAGAGGCAACACCGAAAATTCGTCAAGGCATGAATTCCTTGAATGTGGTTTAAATCATATGGACATGTAAAACTCTACCTCGACAGAGAACAAAATGTATCTTATCTAGAGATCAAGAATGGGATTTCGAATAGCACGGAGATCTAGTGTTCATCTGGTTCATTAAATCTTTAAGGCCATAAATCTATAATAACAGTTAGGCAATACAAAACATTTCCGCGATTCCATTTATGTGTACCTTAGGAGGAACTTCCAGGTCTGATTTAAATCCTCCATGTATTGATCCAGCTCTGCTTAGTGCCAACATACTCTCGATAACGTGTTGCGTTGTAAAGCGATCACTATTCTCTTGGGAACGTAACTCTTTCCTCTGAGGTTTCGGGTTTGACATTTGACCTCTTTTTGTAGTAATTGAGATACGCCAAGCAAATGATGGGGTTGAAATCTACTCCGAAATTCAAGCATATTGGGTATATCTTGTTTAACCATGTAAAGTCATACTGCATCACCCATTTTCATGTGACGAGAGCCTCAGGTTCATTTAGTTAAACTATTTTTAAGCTATTTTTAAAGAGTATAATTGTATTGACCTCAACTTGTTTAGAACTGTGTTTTATTTTTGTAAATGTTGAATACTTTTTACATTTTAAAACACAATGGTTTGAAGGTAGAATTACAAATCTTGAAATTAAAAAGTCAAATATCTGAAGGAACCAAAACTGTAAATCAAGTATTTGGGAAGTGGAGAATGGAAGCTAGCTTGCATTAAATTCACAGAAACTTTTATACTCTTTCCGTAAATACTTATTTAAACATATAGATCAGAATAGTCACATTTGGAACACTTTCTGTTATCAGTAATATGTTTAGATAATTAGAACCTCAAGTGGCTTGATTCTGGAAAGAAATCTTTTCCCACAGCTTCAACATAGGAACTTTTTAAAAAATAAACTCCCCTGAAATATTTTGCTTGCATGGTCACACACTAAAGCTTAAATTTGATTCCAATGTCTAATATCGCCACAGT
Organism: Tupaia belangeri chinensis; assembly: GCF_000334495.1. NCBI lineage: Eukaryota > Metazoa > Chordata > Mammalia > Scandentia > Tupaiidae > Tupaia > Tupaia belangeri. The sequence continues at coordinate 1,397,710 of NW_006159863.1, read as the reverse complement.
AGTCTTAAAAAACAGTTGTTTTCCATCTTTAGAAACCCACATGAGAACAAACAGACTGCACAGATCCAAAGCTACTGTGTGTGCAAATGAACACGCCCTTTTGCTTCATACCTGAATCTTGTACATCTATTTTGGGTTGTACATTGTGCTTGGATATTTATACTTTGATTCTTAGTGACTTCTCATGTTATAGAATTGGTTTGCACTGAACATAAACTGTAAATAAAGATAAATAATGGCTGAAAGAGCAAAAAGAAAAATAATAATACATAAAATAAAATTAAAAGAGGACCAGTTGGTGGTGTGGTGGTTGAGGCAGCTGGATCCCATATGGACAATTGCACGATTTGAGTCCCAGACCTGGAGGCTTGGGAAACACACTGGACGCTTGTGTGTGGGTACCCAGAACCGCGAGAGGAGAGCAGAGAAGTGATTGCAATGTGGTCGTCCTCCCTTCGAAAACATTTGCTTGCTTTCCCTTTCTCTCTGCCTCTTTTGCTGTCTCTCATGAACACATGAATCCTATAAAAAATTAATTAATTCAAAAGATTAAAATACAAACTTTCTTTCCCAACATGAGTCCCGTCAAGTTCGAGACACTTTTATAAACAATGATACCAGCCATTTACTCCATCCTTAAAAAAACGGAGGATCCTGGGAATTTAATCATGTCAATATAACCTTTATTTATTTATTTTTTACATTAGTAATTAGAGAAAAATAGGTACCTTTCAAAGACTTTTTTAAGATTAGGAAACAAAAAGAAGTCAGAAGAAGCCAAATCAGGACTGTAAAGTGGATGCCTAACACCGCTTACATTAAAAACTATTGGATTAACCCATAGGAAGGCAGGAAAGGAACAAAAGAAGAACAGAAAGCAGAAAAAAACAAATGGAAAACAAATACAACATAGTATATGTAAGCCCCCCCACATACTGGTAGTTACATTAAATGCTGAAGGACTAAACACTCTCATTAACATTCAGAAATTGTTACATTTGACTTCTTTTTAATTCCAACTATATGCTTTCTGTGTAAGATGCACTTTAAGTACAAAGACAGGTTGAAAATAATAGGATGGCAAAAGATACACCACACAAATAGAATTCATGAGAAATCTGCCATGACCACATTAGTAACAAAGTAGGCTTTAAGACAAAAAATATTACAAGAGATAAAGAGGGATGTATCAGAATAATTTTAAAAGTTACCAGAAAAACAGGACAATGTTACACAAAAATAAACTTAATCACAGAGCTTCAAAATTCATTACAGCAAAAAACGAGGGAATGAAGGGCCCAGGTGATGGTACAGAGGTGATGCAACTAGATTTATATGAGAAAAGTCCTAGGTTAGTGTCCCAGAACCTTCCTGATCGTATCAGCTGAGACTGAGTTCTATTAAAGAACTGGAATTAAAAAAAAAAAAAATCCTTGAAGTTTGTTTATTTCTTTCTTCCATGAGCTAGAGAGAGAGCACCCCCAACAGGGTCTTGGCACCACCATCTACCCCCAGCCTTCGGCCAACCTCAGATAAAGGCACACACGCATGCCCTGTGTACTTAGAGAAGTCTCCTGATATGAACATGGAACGTTCCCATTTGAGTCAGCCTTATACAATGTCACATTTTACTACTGTGCCACTGACAGGCCTTAATTTTTAAAATAATAATTTAAAAAAAATTCTCACAAAGAAAGTGACAGGCTCTGATGTTCCACAAGTGAAATCTATTAATTATTAAGGATGATATAATACCATTCTGAAGCAAACTCTTTCAGAAAATAAAAGAGGAATCTTCTCTTTTTATGAGGCCAGCGTAAATCTGGTAACAGAATCAGACAAGGACATTCTAACAAAGAAAACTACAGATAAACAACCTCCATTAGCATAGAAACAAAAAAAATTTTTAATGAGTACAATTAACAGTATTAACAAATTAAATCCAACAAGATATAAACAAGATAATGCACCATAACTGAGTGGGATTTGTCCCAGGAATGCAAGATTGGTTTAGGATTTGAAAACCAATCAAAGTGATTCGCCACATTAACAGAACAAAGGAAGAAAGTTATATAACCATTTCAATAGATGCAGGAAAATCATTTGGCAAAATTCAATACCTTTTCATGACTTTAAAAAGTAAACTTCATGGGACTGGTAGGTGGCATGGTGGTTAAGGGCATTGGATGCCCACATGGCCGACTGTGGTTCAGGTCCCAGACCTGATGGCTTGCTTTCTCACTTTCCCTCT
>NW_006159863.1:1392441-1395404 GCF_000334495.1 Tupaia belangeri chinensis | reverse complement strand
TCCCTTGAAATAACGTTAAATAAAGTAATTATTTTAAAAAAGTAAACTTTAGCAAATTATAAATAAAACTTCAACTTAATAATATTAATAATCTATAGATTCTACACATTCTTAATCAAAATCTCAGCAGCCTTTATTTTTATAGAAATCAAAAACACTTATGCTGAAAAGTTAGAGAAAATACAAAGGACCTAGGAAAGCTAACAGAATTTTGAAGAAGAGTTCAGATAAAGGGACCAACAATTAGTGTAATGGCTATGTTGCTGGACTCCCATGTAGTTGACCGCAGTTTGAGTATTGGACCCGGTGGCTTAAACTCATGCTGGGCTCGTGTGTGTGCATGCCCAAGATCCCGAGAGGAGAATGGAGGAGAAGGGATTGCACCGTGGCCATCCCCCCTGGTGGGGGTGATTTCTCGCTTTCTGTCTCTTTGTCTCTCTCTGTCTTTCTGGCGAGCACATGCACCCTATAGAAAAAACCTCTCCAAAAAAAAAGAAGAGTTCGGTTGAAGAACTTATGCCATTTGATTTTTAGAGTTATTCTAAAGCAATAATAATCAAGACAGTGAGATAATAGTATAAAGACAGATGTATAGTTTAATTAAACCAAATAGAGAATCCAGAACTAGATCTACACATAAACTATCATCTGATTTTCCTCGAAAGCACCAAGAATTGCAATAGGAAAAGTCTTTTCAGTAGATCATTTTTTTTTTTTACATATTGAGAAAAAATAATGAAACTTCACATTGCCTCAATACCAAACAAAAATTTATCTGATAATATGGACCATAGACCTAAACATAAAAATTAAATTTATACAACTTTTTTTTTTTTTTTTTAAGAGAGAAAGATTTTGCTACAGGGCATGTGCACTTGCTGGAAAGATAGAAACAGAGACAGAAAGCGAGAAGTCACCTCCCAGTGGGTAGGCCACCTGCAATACCTTCTTGTCCATTTTCCTTTCAGGATTTTGGGCACGCATGCATATGTGCGTGGCATGAGTTTTAAGTGACCGGGTCCGGGATTCGAACCTCTGTTGACTATGTAGGAGTCTAGTGATGTAATCATTACGCCATTTGCTGGTCCCAAATCTATACAATTTCTAAACAGAAAAATAAAAGATCATTTTCTTGGCCGTGTGGTAGGCAAAGATCACTTAGCATAAAAGTCATAAACCATGAAAGAAAAATCTTGATACATTGGACTTCATAAAAATCATAACCCTCTGGTCTTTAAACTAGCTAAGAAAACAAAAAAGCAGACCATAGACTGAAAGAAAATATTTGAAATACTTTTATCAGACAAATAACTAGCATTCAGGATATATGCAAGTATAACAAAAAAGTTTACAGAAAAATGGAACTAAAGTATGAATTTACTTTGGTACAAAAAAATTAAAATTCACACACAATTTTTTCATAATATGAATTTGCCTGGAATTTTTGAAGACACTTGTATAAAGAATGCTTACAGGGAGCTAGCAGGTGGCATGGTGGTTAAGGTACTGGGTTCCCATGTGGCTGACCATGGTTCAAGTCCCCCACCTCGTGGCTTGCTTTCTCACTTTCTTTGTCTTTCTGGTGAGCGCATGTGCCCTATAACAAATTTTAAAATAATAATTATAAATAATAAAATCAAATAAATAAAGAATTCTTAAATAAAAATAATTCTTACAACACAGTTTGAAAAAAGACCCATACAGCTCAATTTGAAAATGGGTAAAAGATTTGAATAGACATTTTGCAAAAGAAGGTATATGAATGATATGTAAATACATGAAGAAACATTCAGCCTCATTAATCATCAGGGAAATGCAAATTAAGCTACCATAAAACATCACTAAGATGCTGGGCGTGTGTGCATGTGGTCCAAAATCCTGAGGAGACTGGAGGAAAAGGGACTGTGGTGTGGCCATCCCTCCTGGTGAGTGATTTCTCACTTTCTGTCTCTCTGGTACCCTATAGCAAAAATTCCTCTTTAAAAAAAATCACTAGATTAGCTAAAATTTGTAAAAACTAATAATGGGGGGGGGAATAGCACATGGCATGGTAGTTAAAGCACTGGCTCCCACGTGGCTGACTACACAATTCAAGTCCCAGACCTGGCAACTTGAGGAACATGCCAGACACATATGTACGCATGTCCAAAATCCTAAGAGGAGAATGGAGGAAAAGGGATTGAGATGTGGTCTTCCCCCCATCCAGGAGGTGGTTTCTCCCTTTTCCTCTCTGTATCTCTCTACAGAGAGCACACACATCCTATAACAAAAAAATTAAAACAAAAAACTAATAGTGGAACAATATGAAACAACGGAAACTCTCAAATACTGATGGTTAGGTGTACAATTTTACAACTGGAAAAGTTAGACAATTTCTTATAAATTTGAACATGTACTTAATTCATGATTGAGATATTCCACTTGTAGGTATTTACCCAAGAGAAATGAAATGTATGTCTACACCAACACTTGCATGCAATATTCATAGTAGTGCTATTCTTTATAGAGCAAAAAACTAGAAACAATTCATATGTTCAACAGGTGAATTTATAAACAAATTGTGTAATATCCATACTCACCAGTGAAAAAAGGAACTACTAATACACACAATTTAGATGAATTTCAAAAACATGTTAAGCAAAGGAAGTCAGACTCAGAGGATAGACTAGATGATTCCATCCAGATGAAATTCTAGAACAGATAAAAGGAATTTATAGTTACAGAAACCAAGTACATGCTTACCAAGGATGGGATGGTTAAGATGAGAAAACAAGAGATGGCACCAGCAGTTGGCATAATGGTTATGTAGCTGGACTCCCATGTAGTCAACCGTGGTTCAAGTCCCGGGCCTGGTGGCTTAAACTCACACTGGGCGCATGTGTGTGTGTACTCAAGATCCTGAGAGGAGAAAGGAGGAGAAGGGATTGTGGTGTGGCCATACCCCCGGGGGGGATGGTTTCTTA
>NW_006159863.1:1386529-1390478 GCF_000334495.1 Tupaia belangeri chinensis | reverse complement strand
TATAGTTACAGAAACCAAGTACATGCTTACCAAGGATGGGATGGTTAAGATGAGAAAACAAGAGATGGCACCAGCAGTTGGCATAATGGTTATGTAGCTGGACTCCCATGTAGTCAACCGTGGTTCAAGTCCCGGGCCTGGTGGCTTAAACTCACACTGGGCGCATGTGTGTGTGTACTCAAGATCCTGAGAGGAGAAAGGAGGAGAAGGGATTGTGGTGTGGCCATACCCCCGGGGGGGATGGTTTCTTACTTTTTGTCTCTCTCTGTCTTTCTGGCGAGTGCACATGCTCTATGGCAAAAACCTCTCCCAAAAAAAAAAAAGAGAGAGAAGAAAAGAAAAGAAAGAGAGAGAGAAAGAAAACAAGAGACGTGTCTAGGATAATATAAATTTCTAACTAGTGTAACAGTTACAGGGCTACCTACATTTGTCAGAATTCCTCAGACTGTGCATCAAAGTGCATACATTGTATTGCATAAAACCTATGTCCCAATGCGGTTGATTTAAAAAATCAATCAATAAAACCACCCGTAGCTCCCCAATTCCCACAGTTTACATCATGAGACATTCCCCAGCTCCCCTCCCAAGATTTGGTGTCTGCCTTGCTTGCGTTCCCATGCCTGTACACCCTCTATTATGACACAGCACTAGACATCTGTGGTTTGCAGATCATGAGCTGTTTGAGGTCTGAGGCCAGGATGACCAACTGTTCAAGTGTCCCTGGGGCCAGAGGGTTCCCTGGGCTTGCTGGAACATGGGATACTTAGTGCAAAAAGTGAACATGGGGGATTGGTCACCTTATCTGGGACCGTGTACAACTCATCTCTGAAACCACTTCCGGACTCAGCACCCTGTCAGATGCGTGATGGATGATCAGGGAAAGTTTGCCGAGAGCCTAGAATAGACCTCAAAGTTCTTTGGCACTCCTGAGCAAACTGAGGCAGATCCAGACTTCATGCTCATTTGGGTCCTGTCCAGGATTCTGGCTTCTCTACCATGTTGTTGGGTGTTCTGGAAGGCAGATAAACAGCTTAACTCAACCCCTACTTAAGTTTTATGGAGTAGCCCAGGCCTTCCAGAGCCCTGTCTCCAGGAAGGCCCCCTCCCTGTCGCCTGGCCTGCCACTTCCCGCTCTGGTGAAGTCATCGCACCCCAAGTGGCCTGTAGTTTCCTTTCTCTCCACACCTCCCAAACTCACTGCCCAGTCCCAGGGCTGCCTGGGATTAGCTGACCTCTCAGGGGCAGTTTCCTCAGAAAGTGCCTTTATGTAAACAAAAACAGCCTTCGGGTTTGCCAAGGGCCAGCTTGTTTTCTCCCTCAGGTTCTGGGTAGAAAAACAACCAGTGGGAGGGAGGAGGGAGCCACCAAGGACTGACCCTGCCTCCCTTGACCTGGGGCCTCTGTCCTCTTGGGCAGTCCCTCAGGGCCTCCTTTGTCAGAACTGGGTTCTGGGTGGGGAGGGGGGTGGGAGAGTGAAGGCAGTGGCTTGAACAATGCCACTGTGTCTGGCAGTGGGAGCTGCTTGCTTGACCTGATTAGGCTCCGGAGCCTGGGGAGAGGGAGGGAGCAAAGGCAGGGTTGAGAAACCCTGTTTCCATCCCCACCCAACAGGCTTTTCTTCCTCCTGTCTCTGCCAAGGCCTCTTCTTGGGTGGGAAAGCTCATATCATCTTACTTCCACAGGGTTATGATGGCCTTTGTGCTCTAAGCCTGGGCAAGGCTTTGACCTGCCTGTCCCCGACCCCCGTGTCTTTCCTTGCCACCACCCAGCTTCCAAACAGAAAGTGTTTTCCACACTTGCAGCTCTCCCTCTTCGCGCCCTGCCAGGCCTGAAGCGGGGCCCAGGAGTCCAGCTGGCACTCACATGAAAGGCCTTCCTGTTGAGAACCCACATCGAACTGCAAGCCTCAAGGCTGCCCACACCCACGGCCCTGGCCCAGGGTCCTTGAACACAGGGCTACGGAAACTTGGCCATAAGGCTCCAGGGAAAAAACAGCTCTGAGCCACGCAGGAGAGGAGCCTCCCATCCCTGCCGCCACACCAGGCACATCAAGGAGAAAGGAGCCCAGCCCAGGAACCTTCCAAACACGATTCTGCAGCACCTGTCCTGCCAAGGAACACGGGGAACATGGGGATAGTGCTGGGGGCAGCACTTTGGGTCTGTTGGTGCAGGTGGAGGGAAAACAGGATGCAATTTCCAATGTGTTAGCAGAAAAACCGAAAGCTGAGAAGTTAGGGGTAGGGCCCAAGGGGATGGGAGGAGGTGATTGAGTGGACCCAGAATCAGGGTCTAATTCTCAAATGGTGGTGAAAGGCAGCAGGCTGGGGCTTGAGAGAAAAACCTGGTCTCTCAAGCTGCTACGGCGGTATTTACAAACTGGCACAGCCAAGCCTACTCTCAGGATGCAGTTGCAGCCTGGGGAAACTGAGAACAGTGTTAGGGGTTGATTTGTGCAAAGACACACAGTTCTCCATTTGCACAAACCCAGAACTCCTGACTAGAGAATCTCTTAGGAGATTTTGAAGTGCTCATTCTTAGAAACCTGGGAGAAAAGAAACATAAATGTCAACAATGTGATTATAGCTGACTTTTTTTTTTTGCTATAGGGTGCGTGCACTCGCCAGAGAGACAGAGAGACAGAAAGCGAGAAATCACTGCCCGGGGGGAATGGCCCCTCTGCAATCCCTTCTCCTCCATTCTCCTCTCAGGATCTTGGGCACATAAGCACACGCGCCTGGCGTGAGTTTAAGCTACTGGGTCCGGGACTCAAACCGCAGTCAACTACATGGGAGTCCAGTAACATAGCCATTATGCTAACTGCTGGTTCCACTTTTTTTTTTTTTATTTAAATAATGGAAAAGGGGGCTGGCAGGTGTCATGGTAGTTAAAGGCGCTGGGTCAACTGAGATTCAAATCCCAGACCTGGTGACTTGCTTTCTCACTTTCCCTTTCTCTTTCTCTCTGGTCAAAATAAAAATAATAATAACGCACAGAATTAAATAAGTAAATAATTCTTTAAAAATATAATGGGCAAGGCTCACTCATGTGGAAAAATACAATGCAAAGGAAAACAAGAGTTTTGATGAAATGACACCCTACACATAAGGTGTTTAGGAAAATGAGGGCTGGCATGAACAGATAGGTAAATAAAGGTTAGATTGCATTAGCTTGGGGTGATGACGAGAAGGGAAGGAAGCAGAAGGAAAGGGAAATGGAGGAAAAGGAATGTTCAAAGTGAGAAAGAAATCAAAGCGAAAAGAAAAAGAGCAAAAAAGGAAAGGTAAAAAGGCTATAGACACGAAGAGGGAATAATCTCCTCCAATTCCTGGGCTGGCCTCTCAAAAACAAAAATAAAGATTAATCAGTGCCTCCTCACCTACTTTTGGGTGAAAGGCCCAGGGCTGGGCTGGACTAGAGGGAGGCTTCCTGTACTAAGTGTTACTCTAGCTGCTGAGATAGTTAATAAAAGCATTTACAGAGCCTCCACATGGGGTTCAGCTCCCGTCTCTGCTTTCTCTCTCTCATACACACTCACACATGCACACAAATAGCCAGAAGACACTGGGCACCTCCCTTCAGAGGAGGGAGGGTGTCTTTGCGGCCAGCATCCTGCAAGGTAGTCAAATCATCCTTGGTGACATCATGTTCTCTGAGTGGATGTTTGCTTAAGCTGCAAAATAATCTAAATTTTCAGCCCCAGCTGCTCTCCAAAGGACAGCATCCTGTGAATTTGGCCAAAACAGTACTCACACCCTTGCTTATTAAGGAAATGATTCGTGAGGGCACCAATAAACTGTCTCCCTCACAACTTCCCTCCCTGCACCACCCATAAAAATCCTCAGTCTGTTTCTCCAGGTGCCAGGGTCTGCATGCTAGGGGGTGGAGACTGGGAGGGGAGGGAGAAAGGCAGATGGTTTTCTTATCGGTCAGGGTCCAAGGCAGGTCTAAG
>NW_006159863.1:1379580-1386498 GCF_000334495.1 Tupaia belangeri chinensis | reverse complement strand
TAGGGAAAGGGGCTGACCCCCACCTGCCTCCCTCCAGAGCCAGTGTCTCTTATTACAGGCACTTGGCTGACAGGAACCCGCTGCAGGACGTTGGCAGACCCAGGCAGGCCAGCTGGAGATCAATGCTGATGGTAAAACCACCCATGAAGGCCTTGGGAATTTGATCTCCATTGGGCCAGGGCAGCCAAGGTCAATATCTCTGAGCCAGAAACCAGGAACTAGGAAAACAAATGTAGCTCAAAAGATGAGATGCCCCATCACCAAACAGGGGCTCCTAGGCTTTTGGAGTCAATGGGACCTTAGTTCAGATCTTGGCTGGGTGACCTTTAATAATTTGCTTGGCCCCTCCAAACCTTACTTTCTGCATCTGAACACAACCCAATAATTTATTCACATGTTCACTTTTCGACACATATTTATCGAATGCCTGCTATATACCAGGCACAGTGCAAAGCACTGGGAATGCAACAGTCATCAAACTATTCCCCCGACTGTCTGCTCCAGAGGAACTTATAATTTAGTGAGGACAAGTTAAAAGGCAATGAATTTCAATATCATGAGTGAAAGATGGTCCAGTCCAGACTGGAAAAGAAAAGAGTGCTCTGAAAAAGATTGTTAACAAAAACATAGATTCATAACATAAGTGATACAGTAGATTATATGATGGAGCTTCTGAAAAGAAATATGGAAAATTATGCAGGTTAAAAATGGGCAATTAATAACTCAGGGAAAAACAAACCTGCCATGAATAGTATTTGCAAAGTCTGTATGAAGTAAAGCCTGATGACTTATTTAAAATAAGAAATAGTCATTCCAACTATATTGTAAGGATGGGGAAAATGACAGGTGGGGGAGACAATAAGAGAGCTAACTTCTCAGACCAGCTGGTGGCCTGGTGGATAAGGATACTGGATCTCACAACTGACTGGGCTGTTGGAGTCCTGGACCCGATGGCTTGAAAAACACACTGGGCACATGTGCATATGTGCCCAAAATCCCAAAAGGAGAATGGAGGAGAAGGGACTGAGGTGTGGTTACCTCCCCACAGGGGTGTGATTTCTTACTTTCTCTGTCTATCCCTCTCCAGTGAGCACATATGCTCTATGGAAAAACTAAAAAAAAAGAAAAGAAAAGAAAGAAAGAGAAAGAAAAAGAAAGCTAACATTTCATATATTATCATAACAGAAAAGTCATATTTCTAAAATTGATGTGTCAAGAAAAAAAGCAGAATAAGCATTTATTTTTATGAATAAATAGAGCTAACTGTAAGAAGAATGGGTGGTGACGGGGGAATAGTTTTGAAATGTAGGGAGCAGTAATATAGATGATTACTCTTCTTCATTAATAGACTCTAAAAATTATAATGCTTATTTTATGCATTTTCATTCATTAAAAAATTAAATGTAAATAAAAATAGCAAAAAAGGGGCTGGCAGGGGGCTTGGTGGTTAAGGATGCTGGGCTCCCACATGGCTGACTATGGTTCCGATCTTCGACCTGGCAGTTGGTGGTTAAGGATGCTGGACTCCCACATGGCTGACTATGGTTCGAATCTCAGACCTGGCAGCTTGTTCTCCTTCTCTCTCTCTCTCTCTATCCCTCTCTGGTCAAATTGAAATAAGTAAATGAAAGAACAAATAAAGTTAAATAAAATAATTTAAAAAAATAAAATAGCAAAAAAGAAATGTGGGGGCTGTCAAGTGGCATGATGGTTAAGGGCTCTGGACTTCCACATGGTCGACTGTGGTTCGAGTCCTGAACTTGGCAGCTTGCTTTCTCACTTTCTCTCTCTCTCTCTCTGTCCCTCTCTGGTCAAATTAAAATAAAGAAAGAAATAAAGTCAAAATAATTCTTTAAAAGCAAAAAAAGAAATGTGAATTCCCATTTCTATTTCCCCTTAGAGTCTGAGGAGACCCCAGCAAAGTCACCCTTTTGTTTCAAAGTCAGGAAAATGGACAAAGGCCAGCTACGGAAAGTACATCTACAGTCTGTGATGTCCTTTGGGTAGGAAGCACAGAGATGAGATTGGTAAAGTGCCCAGCACAGGATATGACTTCAAGAAGTGTCAGATTTCCTTCTTCCTCAACCTTCTCCCTTTGAAGGAGCACTTCTCATATTTGTTTATTTAATTATATGAACACGGTCTTCAGAGAAAGGCAAGAAATTAGGCAGGAACAAACTCTCAAAATCAAAATTGGGAGGAGATTTAGTCAAGTTTTTCACAAGTTTTTAGTGCATGGTTTTTCACTTCTGTGATCATCAGAATCACCTGAGGGGCTTTTCTAAGAAAATATTTCTGGGCTGTAATCAAGACCTGGGGTAACTTGGGCCCAGGGAGGAGGAGTAAGTGATCAGGCCAGGAAGAGATAATGGAACAAAAGCCCTGCCTCCTGCTCTTAGCACTGTGGCCTCTGCACATTCACCTGGGCTTCCTTGCCAGACTGGCTTTCTCTTTAATGGACCCCCCTGGGTCCTAGAGGCTACAACCATGCATCTCTTTGCATAGCAATGTTAAGATTCAGCATGATGCAGGGAGAAGGGGTTTGGAAATTGGGTAGGTGAGATTCATGGAAGTCAGCTCAGAGATTCACTTGCCCACCCCAAGTTCCCCCAAACCCAGAAGACCAATGATGTTCCTTTGCCAGGCAGGCATCTGCTTGGTTTCCCAAGATGTCCTTCTGTGCCCAGAGGCATGGGATGCTGGCCTGGGGCTGCCGCCAGGAAATCCAGCTGTGTCATTTGCCTGGCCCAGCCCAGTGCTAATGCCTAGTTCCAGCCAACTCTGATTCACATACTTCATCACTTGGCCAGATTCCACTCACTCTCCTGCCTTCCTTCCCTCCCTGGGATCATCCTCCCTGCAGGTGGTTGATGGACCAGCCCAGGCAGTTCTGCCAGAGAACCCAGTGTCAGGATTCTCAGGTCAGCTGATCAAAAAGAGACTTCTCTTATGCTTGAGTAATTCTCTCATGCTCCTTTTTCCTATATTCTGGTAGCTTAGGGCCAAGAAAAATCCTCTTTAGGAGAAGGAGTTGAAAATAAAAACAATATTGCCTTGCATTTGCTATCATTTTACACATACAGGTTCTTTTGCATAATAATGATTTTGATAGTTGACTCTCATAACCACTCTTTAAGTTTGTTGTGGAAGTCTTGAAGTCCAAGACCTTACACTGTCCTTCTCATCAACTTGATCTCTTGTTTCCGCTCCATTATCATTGGGGTGGGGTGGAAGGAGAAGGAAAGATTTCTATCCAAGGAGAGATTATTAACACAACATGAAAGAGGATCTTTCTTCCCTCAGAAGTGGAGAAAGTCAGGCTAAGTGAGGAACCAGAGCTGGAACAACTGAAGCAAAAATCAATAGGCCACAATGGTTTTAGTGACATTTGAAAATATGTATTATGGACCATTTAAAGCATAATAAAAGTAAAGAGTAATGAAGCATTAAGTACCAATCTCCAGGATCAAAGGAAATGATCAACCCACTTTTCTCAATGGTATTCTTGCCCACCCCACCTCCCATCTCTACAAATGGATGGTTTGAAGCAAGTCCATGATATCACCAAACATCATGTTCACACTTCTCCCAAATACATATTACATTTGGTTGGTGTCTCTTGAGTCTGATTCTATAGGTTCCTGTTTCCTCTTTTTCATTTTTGCTTGTAAACATTGTTTATGGGCCATTTTTAGAAACTAGGTCATTTTCCCTATAGAGTTTTCCACATTCTGGATTGCACTGATAGTATTTTTAACACGTCTGCTCCCCCAGGTAGTTACCATAAATTGATAGTTAGATCTATAGATACAAGGTGTGATTTTTGAGTAAGAATAGTAAGTTACCTTCATAGGTAACATACTATTAGGAGATATGTCTTACCCACTGGTCTCTCTTACTGTGATGTTAGTGGGCATTCATGATCATTGTCTAGGCCCATTAGCTCGTAAGGGGTTTCAAAATAATGATTCTAGCACTGGATCTTATTTACCAGTTAGAATCCTTCCAGAGAGAAGCTTTTATCTCCTCAAATAGCAGTTAACTTGAGGCATAGTTCCTGTAGGCAAGGAAAATTGAATTCTTTAATTCCTTCTCCTTTTTTTTTTTTAAAAAAAGAACTATTTATTTAATTTTATTTATTCATTCACTAAAAAAAAGGGAGAGAAAAAGGAAAGGAGAAAACGAAAGCCACTAGGTTTGGGACTTGAACCGTGGTCAGCCATGTGGGAGTGTCCAGTGCCTTAACCACCACACCAACTGCTGGCCCCGCCTTCCCTTTTGGGATAAAAAACAAACAACAAACAAACAAACAAACAAAACTTCAGTATCCAGCAGATGGGTAGTGGTTATATCACTGGACGCCCAGATGGCTGACTGTGGTTTGAGTCCAAGACCTGGCGGCTTGAAACCCACGCTGGGCATATGTGTGTACATGCCCAAGATTCCAGGAGGAGAATGGAGGAGAAAGGGATGCAGAGTGGACATCCCCAGGAAGTGATTTCTTACTTTCTCTCTCATAGTCTCTGTCTCTCTCTTTCTCCAGCGAGCATACAAACTCTAAGGCAAAAACCTCTTTAAAAAAAAAAAAAAAAGAGTCCAGAATGAGTTGGCTTCTTACTACTTTATCCAATGATGACCTAGTTACATTTTATTATTATGATGATTCATAGGTTTAAATAATTTCAGTCCATTGCACTTATTATTTGCATTTACACTCAAATAGTCTTCTTTAGCCAGGTACAGAATCCTTTGAACCCGGCTCAGTAGTCTTTCATCATTCCTTAGCTTTCATGGAAGATGAAATGTTCTAGCTCTATTTCATATTATTTCCTACCCTAGACTTGGAATACAACATTCTTTAAGGAACCCTAATTTCTTTTGGTGGAAAAAGTATTTAGAATTCATAATCTAGGCATAGAAAATGGCATTGATACTGGTTGATCATTGTTTCTGAGCCTCTTTAATGGACAGAGCCAGGAAATATAAAATTTTTATACCTATAAATTAATTTAAAATAATAATAGAAAAGCTTACTACATGCTATCTTAAATTATATATATAATATTACATATATAATACATAAATCTATATTAGGTTGTCGGGAAAGTAATGATGTATTTTTCTATGCAAAAATACCTCATGAATTTCCCAGTAATCCTTTATGTGTGTGTGTGTGTGTGTGTATATACACATATACATATATTTTTTTGGGGGAAGACTTTTGCCACAGGGCATGTGTGCTCACTGGAGTGAGAGAAAGTAAGAGAGAACATGAGAAATCACTCCCCGGGGGGATGGCCACACCGCAATCACTTCTCCACCTTCTCCTCCTGGAATTTTGGGTATGCATGCACATGCACCCGGTGTGATTTTCCTTTTTTCTTTTCTTTTCTTCTTCTTTTTTTTTCTAAGAGGTTTTTGCTATAAGGCGCATGTGTTAGCCAGAAAGACAGAGAGAGACAGAAAGCGAGAAATCACCCCCCAGGGAGGATGGCCACACCACAATCCCTTCTCCTCCATTCTCCTCTTGGGATTTTGCACATGCATGCACACGTGCCCGGCATGAGTTTAAGCCACCAGATATGGGACTCAAACCATGGTCGACTACATGGGAGTCCAGCAACTTAGCCATTATGCCAACTGCTGGTCCCCTGGTGTGATTTTCAAGCCGCCAAGTCTGGGACTTGAACTGTGGTTGGCCATGTGGGAGTCCAGCACCTTAACCATTATGCCATCTACTGGCTCAATTATATATTTATTAAATAGACTATTTTCAGAGCAGTTTTAGATTCACAGCAAAACTGAAAGTATACAGATTTTCCATATACTTCCTGCCCCTAATCATGCATGGCCTTCTTCATTATCAGCATCCCCCACCAGAGTGGTCCATTTGGTAGAGCAGATGAACCTACACATTGGTATTACCCATATTGCCTCTTTGGAGAGGAACTTGGCAATATCTACCACTGTACACATAGACTTACCCTTTGACATCAACCCTACCTCTTGGAATCTATTCTAAAAATACAGAGATGGCCAGCAATGGTAAGCCATACAAAAATGGCACCAGAACAAGTGGTAGAGGAATTCCAGTGGTTAGCTACATGCATGATATTGGACAAATAAGTAAACAAATTGAGGTTAATGGATCAGTTTTTCTGCTGATAGAGAAGATAGGTGGAGATATGAACAGGGAGAAAGAAAGAACAAACCCTGTAGAATGGATTGGATATGGAAGGACTGGTGCAAACTCATTGGTTTAGCAGATAGATGGACTGAGAGATAATAGAGAGACATAGATGAAGACAGATGAGATAGATGGTGACAGATAGCAAATATGCAAAGGGGTACATCTACTGAGAGGGTCTAAGAACAGTAACACTTCAGTAAAAATTGCTGTACTCGGCCCTATCATCTTGGTAATATAATATCACTTTCTGCTAAAAGGAACCAGGAATCCTTGGAGAAATGACAGATTCCATTCTGAGTCAGAGAAACTATGAGATGAGCCCGGAACATTTCTTGAATTTTTACTTTTCTTTTTTTCTTTTTTTTGTATTAGAAAGTAACTTTTTTTTTTTTTTTTTTTTTTTTAGTATTAGAAAGTAAGGAAATGCTAAAAGAATGATAGAGGAATGTCTAGAGGACATAGAAGTTAGCTTAAAGGGGCTCCTGCTAGTCAAATCTGGAACACCACAAAAATGATATTAATTTATTTTAATCTATAGGATAAAATAGAAAATCCACTCTAATGTAAGTAAACAAACAAATAGATACATAGGGAGAAGAAAATGTTCCTTCTTCAGGTGTCAACTAATGAATATAGAAAAAACAATGACATTAGAAAAATCATCAGTTTACAGCCATGATAGTAATAATTACATCAGCCAAAAATAAAAATCAATGAATACTAAAACT
>NW_006159863.1:1377745-1379549 GCF_000334495.1 Tupaia belangeri chinensis | reverse complement strand
TAGGGAAAGTGGGATAAGAAATAGAATAATTACATAGTTTCAAAGTATCACCACACCACATATGTCATTAGTACAAGATGGGAAGTGAGTACATTTACAGTGGAGAACCTTGGCAGACACCATCTTAATTAAATGATTAAAATGAACACCACCAGGAATCATGTTACATCTCATAGAGCTCCATAAAAACATAGCATCACTTCCTTCTGTCACATGCTTGCCAAAGAAATACACAAACTGGGCTTAATCCCAAGGAAATATTGCACACATCTAAATTGCAGGATTTTCTACAAAGACTGGTCTGCAATCCTAAGGAAATGTCAAGGGCATGAAATTCAAGGAAACCCTGAGCATCTGTTCAGGATGGAAGGGGACTAGAGAGATGTAATAGCTGGATGTGACACAGAAGTGTGGACTCTATTAGATAGATCCTTTACTATTTAGAATCTCATTAGGGCAACTGGTGGTACGTAAATGGGAGCACTGGTGAAGTTCTTTGTAAATTTCCTGTAAGGTGGAAATAGCTCCAAAATAGAATTACATAAGTAGATAGGGGTGTATTTACAGACGCAGGTATAGATTTAGATACAGATACAGATATGGCTATACCTAAAGAATAAAACGATACCCAGAAAACAGCCTAGTACAAGTGGTAACTGCAATAGCAGCCTATGGGAGAATGAGTGGATGGATCACCTTCTCAGTGCAAACTTTAACATTTTTATCTTTGAGATTGTGTTAACTATTCAAGAAATACCTCCCCTTTATTATTATTATTATCATTTATTTTTATTTTTATTTTTTTGCTATAGGATATGTGTGCTTGCTAAAGATAGAGAAAGAGAAGGAGAAAGTGAGAGAGCCCCCCTCATGGGGAGGATGGTCATGCCACAGTCCCTTCTCCACTCTCCTCTCAGGATTTTGGGCACATATGCACATGTGCCTGACCTATTTTTCAAGCTTCTGGGTCCGGGACTCAAACCATGCAGTCAGCCATGTGGAATCCAGCTGCCATAATCACCACACCACCAGCTGGCCCCCAGAATAAAGCAATTTTAAAAAGTATAAAACACAGCTCTGTGTCCTTCCTCTGCCTAAGTTTATTATGGCATTCAATTCTGTCTGTCTGCCGCTCTCAAGCCTTCTTTGCTGATCTCATCCCCAGTCATGTCCCCTCAATCCTACTTGTCCAGACCCTCAGGAGCTATTACCCAAATATTTAGGGGTACTCACTACATGCTTGAGATTGTACTGATCATTCAGCATGGGTATGGCATTATGTGATTTCATGTGCTTACGCCCGTGGCCTCCATTCTCTGCTAGACTTAACCAAAATGCTCCTTTACACCAGGTAACGTCTGAGCAGCTCTTCGAACTCCAGATCAAATGCTGCCTTCTCTGTGGGACCTGTCCTTGCCTAGGCCAGTGAAGTGCCCCTGCTCTGTACTCTCAGGTCACTTTGCCTTCCAGTCACTGGTCCCTATGGATGGATGCGGATGTTTCTGCTTCCAGAAATCTCAGGTGGAAAGGCCTGTTTGGCAAGATGTAAATTTCAGTGGGAGGGTAGTGGATTAGAAAGAAGACAGACACACAAATAGAGAAAATCGGGGATCGGGTGGTTCAGGCATCTCTGATGGAGATAGCAGTGGCCCTCAACCATCCCCAGGTTTATTCTTTTATAGGGCAAAAGAAGTGGTAGCAGAATGCGAGACTGATCTTATCGAATGTAGCAAATGCAGTCGGGTGCTGTGGAACCTCCTGTGTCCTGTGGTTCTTTTTTTTTTTTTTTTTTTTTTTTTTGTGA
>NW_006159863.1:1359771-1377064 GCF_000334495.1 Tupaia belangeri chinensis | reverse complement strand
GGGAAGGTCCCGCATTCTTTAAAAAAAAACTCTCAAAAAAAAAAAAAAAAAAAAAAAGAAAAAAGAAAGAAAGAAAGAGAGAAAGAAAGGATTTAAAATGAATGTGTGAGTCCCATGATTTTTAAAACTTAACAGAACCCTAGGGCTCAGACATCTCCGGGCCTCTCACTCTAGCTCCATGTTTTGAAATACCAACTGGACCCATGGCATAAACTCAGGCCCCTTGGGGAATGGGAAAATATTTCTTGGGAAAAGTAAGTGGAATAATTCATTCAGGCC
Organism: Tupaia belangeri chinensis; assembly: GCF_000334495.1. Lineage (NCBI taxonomy): Eukaryota > Metazoa > Chordata > Mammalia > Scandentia > Tupaiidae > Tupaia > Tupaia belangeri. Next base: position 1,376,785 of record NW_006159863.1, on the reverse strand, counting down.
ACAAAAGATATGATATCAGATATGCAAATAAAGCTTTTCAGCTGAAGACTCAACAGGGGTGAATGTTCTGGTCTCCCTATCAGGACTAATCAGAATTTCAAAAAAGCCCGGATGACTGCCATCCCCAGGTTTATTCTTTTATAGGGCAAAAGAAGTGGTAGCAGAATGCGAGACTGATCTTATCGAATGTAGCAAATGCAGTCGGGTGCTGTGGAACCTCCTGTGTCCTGTGGTTCTGAACTAGCCTCTTTTAGTCTCCCTGGCCCACTCTGGCTGATACAGTTACCCTCCACCTTCACTGGCCTTGTAGCGCAGGCACAAATCGTGAGAAACTGTGTCTTTGCTCATCTTTAAAGGCTACCATTGTTCTGCTCAAATCCAACAGCTCCCTACACTCGTGTCTTTGAAAACATTACTTTCTTCTTCATTTTTTTTTAAAGAGTTTTTGTCATAGGGCATGTGTGCTTGCCGGAGAGAGACAGTGAGAGGGAAAGTGAGAAATCACTTCCCCCAGGGGAGGGGGGAGAGGGGGAGTTGGCCACACTGCAATCCCTTCTCTGTTCTTCTCTTGGGACTTTGGGCATGCACACACATGTGCCTGGAGTGATTTATCAAGCAGCCAGGTCCAGGACTGGAATGAGGTCGGCCACGTGGGAGTCCAACACCTTAACCACCCTTCCACCAGCTGGCAATGAAATATGATCTTCTTTACCAGCAAGGCGTGAGAGGGTCTGTGCCTCATGAACAGGTGTCTAATTCATTTAGATTGAGTAAATAAATGCTCCCCAAAATGTTAGCCAGAAGTGAAGATAGTTCCTGGGCAAAAAGCAGATTTCAAAGACTAGCAGATGATGTAATGGCTATGTTGCGGGACTCCCACTTGGTCCACTGCGGTTTGAATCTCAGACCCGGCAGCTTGAAATTCATGCCAGGTGTGTGTGTCCATGCCCGAGGTCCCAAGAAAAGAATGGAGGAGAAGGGATTGTGGCATGGCCATCCTCCCAGAAGGTGATTTCTCGCTTTCTGTCTTTCTGTCTCGCTGGTAAGTGCACGCATTCTATAGCAAAAATCTCTCAAAAAAAAAAAAAAAAAAAAAAGAAAAAAGAAAGAAAGAAAGAGAGAAAGAAAGGATTTAAAATGAATGTGTGAGTCCCATGATTTTTAAAACTTAACAGAACCCTAGGGCTCAGACATCTCCGGGCCTCTCACTCTAGCTCCATGTTTTGAAATACCAACTGGACCCATGGCATAAACTCAGGCCCCTTGGGGAATGGGAAAATATTTCTTGGGAAAAGTAAGTGGAATAATTCATTCAGGCCACAAAAGATATGATATCAGATATGCAAATAAAGTTTTTCAGCTGAAGACTCAACAGGGGTGAATGCTCTGGTCTCCCTATCAGGACTAATCGGAATTTCAAAAAAGCCCGGATGACTATATAAATGCAAAAATTGCACGCCTTTATCGTCTCTCTCCATCTTTGAAGTGAGGTGTCTGTATTCGTAAAACTAATCTCAGAAACACAGAAAATAATTCCTATGTGCTTCTTTGGAAAGGGAGGGGACACTTTTCCTCCCTCTAAGTCAGCTAAATTCAGACACCCAATAGTCTCAGGACATACAGGCTTATTATGTTTGGAAGGTTATACTTAAGAATGCAAGGAAAAGCTAGTTCACTTGCAAGAATAAATGCAGTTTATTCGGTTGTAGGAAATTTTAAAGACATAGAGGTTTGATAAGACACAACAGCAAAGTTGGTATTATCCACATGGAGAGTGAGCAATCAAAAGGAAGGAACATTAATCATTTGTCAAAATGGAGATAAGTTCTCAGCTGTGTGATACTGAGCAAGCTGTCTCAGTTTTCTCATCTAGTCACTGAGGACAAGCACAAAAAAGTCTTTTTTTTTTAAAAAAAAAGGATTATCCATTTATTTATTTATTATTTTAAAATCTGCTATAGGGCATGTGCACTCACCAGAGAAAGAGAAAAAGCAAGAAAGCAAGTCACTAGGTTCAGGACTCACTAGGTCACAGTCCACCATGTGGAAATCCAGCACCTTAACCACCACAGCACCTACTGGCTCCAAGCAAAGAAGTCTAAACTACTAAACGACATTGTATCAGAGCCAGGGAGGTGCTTGGTAAGCATCAATTGCTTATTCTGCTGAGCTTTTGATTTTTGACTTTTTCCTCCTCATTTGGAGTAGTAGATGTAGTAATTGGCAAATTAATTGTCTCCATTTTCAATTGCCTTAAAAGAGCCACTCTTGGGGCCAGCAGGTAGACTCCCACATGGTTTGCTGCAGTTTGATTCCCAAACCTTGGTGGCTTGAAACTAACACCAGGCGCATGTGCGTGCATGCCCAAAATCCTGAGACGAGAATGGCGGAGAAGAGGTTGTGGCATGGCTACCCCTTAAGGGGGGTGATTTTTCACTTTCTGTCTCTGTCATTCTTTCTCTCCAGCAAATGCACACACCCTATAGCAAAAATCTCTCAAAAAAGAAAAAATATATACAAGATGTTTGCCACCAAAATGTCTTGAGGGTTCAAAGACAACAGGCACAGTATGGGACAAGTAGATGGTGTACTGGTTATGTCACTGGACTCCCACGTAGTTATCTGTGGTTCGAGTCACAGCCCTGGCGACTTAAACTCACTCCAGGCGCATGGGTGTGCATGCCCAAAATCCTGAGAGGAGGATGGAGGAGATATAATTGTGGCGTGGCCATCCTCCCTGGAAGGTGATTTCTCACTTTCCGTCTCTTTGCCTCTCTCTGTCCTGCCTATGAGCACATGTACCCTATAGCAAAAATTTCTCTCTAAAAAAAGAAAAAGAAAATGACAGCACTTCAGCTCTGGGATAACACATTGATTATGATTAACTTGAAACATGTTAACATAGAAATAAATACCAAGGCTAGAAAATAGAGAGAGCAAATTAGCAGCAGCCTGCAGTAGACCAGGGAGAGTCCCCTGGAGATGTCTGAGATAAGTCTTCAAGGACAAGCCAGAATTGGCCAGGTCAGAGGATGAGATGGACCAGGGCTTCTCTATTAGAGAACTGCCATTGGGGAGGTAATGGAGATTACAAGAGATGTGGGGGTGCTCCAAGGCTGAGTGCTCAAAAGACGGGTGAGGAAAGACACTCTAGCCTCTTGGACAAATGAGAATCAGGAAGTATTAGGTGGTCCCTGGTCATAGGAGCTGCCTCCAGCCTTGCCCAGGATGGCTGAAGAATCCTGGTAGAGCTGATGGTTGGGAGGCAGCAGCTGGGTGGAGCCAAGAACACTGTCTCAGGCTCAGCCTTCCCCTTTGTCCCTCACGTGAGCTTTAAGCTCCTCAACACCTCTTTTTATGTGTGTGTGTGGAGGAGGGATGTGGGGTGGTATAGACTCCTGGGCTGGACTCTATTCTTTCCCTGACTATCCCCACCTACAAGGACAGCTGGGTGGTCAGGGAATACCCTTCCTTCACCTTCCCAACAAGCAAAAAGTCAACAGCCCTTACCTTTGGGGGAGTAGGGGTTTCTCCCTACAAATAGCTCTGCTGTCTATCTCTTTGGTCAAGTGGTCACAGGTCCTTAAGCCATGGAAGAAACATAGTCCCCTGTCGCGAATCTTTTTGTTCTCCAAGTTTGGGGTCTGCCTGGGAGATGCGTGTACGTATGGTGGTGGTGGTGGTGGTTAGGAAAGACCACTCTGTCTCTGCCCAAGACCCAGTGAATCCTGGTTTGAGGGAGCCTGAAGCTGATACTATTTGGCAAGGGGCCCTCTTTAAGAAGAGGGACATAGCATGGCAAATACAAATAGTGTCACTCAGGTGACCTGATGACTTAAGCTTTGTCAGTTTCATGCATAGACCATCTTGCTTAGACCTTTATCCCTGCCCTCTACCCATTATGTGTACAGGACTGCAGAGAGAATACTAGCCTATGAATCAGGACCCTGATTCATAAATCCGGTTCTAGTCTAGCCTCTGCCCCTACCTGGATGATCAAATCAGGACGTAGCTCTGTTATGGGTGATCTTTAAAGTCTTTTTAGCTCTACTCACTCATCCATCTGCCATCTACTCATCTATTCATCCATCCAGCACTTGTTTTCAAAGATCTCACACATGTTATGTTTGCCTTTGAAAATGTGCAGTATTTGTGCAGAATGGATAAACTGTCCTGTTAATGAATTCCCATGGTTGGGGCAGATGCTGCAGTCGATGTGAAAGTGACCCAGGCAGACCCTGCCCATGGGGAATTCCCGGTGTACATTTACAGCTACTCTGGACTTTTGCATCTATAAAACAGCTGCTGTCACAAAGCACTGGCATGCCCAGCATTACTGCTGCAAATTTCCATTCATTCTCAGCCCTTTCTCTCCTTAGCCTTTCTCCTTAACCAACATGGCTTTCCCTGTCCTCAGAATCTGGCTTGCCTTCTCTGCTCCATTACGTTCGTTGGTCATGTAGGAAATGGTGCCTTGTTCTCTGCTGGACCATTATCCAGATGGTCTCCTTCCTGAAGGCCAGGTTATCTGGCTCTGTTACTTTCTTCAACAGGCCCCTTCACCTGTAGGGACTCCAGGTCTGGTCCCACATGTGCCTGGTGCTTACCTGCATGGGCACATCCCACCTGAGCCTACTGGCTCCCTCCTGCCAGCACTACTTCCCCTTCCGCAGGCAGCATCAGTTCCCCAGGCCACACCTTTGCTCTGTTCTGCATCCACTCACTCAGCTCACACTTGTTGCCAGCCCTTTCTCACCATAACCCACTCGCCTCTTATCAGACCTTAGTCACGTAGCCTGCCCCATTTTCCCCATGCATGCCTTCTTTTTACATCTGACTTCTTTTCTGTGGGCCCTGAGTCCCTGAGCCCCTTGCTGCCCCTCTCGCACGTGCCTTATACTCACTTAAGTTTACCCCTAGCTGGCACAGCCATAGCCCCGAGCCATCTTGCCTTTTTCTCCTCTCCTGCTCCTTGGCTCAGAGTTGGCTGGTGCAGAAAGTTATCATTCCGTGCTAAATGGACCGATTGCAAAGTCCTTCTAACTCTCTACTTCCTTTTGGCATTCTTCTGATTCACTTCTCGTAACAGCATGTTTTTCATCATGTCATGACCCTCTCAACCTGTCCTCGTCATCCTCAAATTCTTTATCCCACTCTTACTGCTGATTTCTTACAACTGACTTTATTGGCCATGTCCTGGAAGTCATCATTAAGAACTTTGTTCCAATCCCTTCTCTGCGTTAAAAATGCCTCTTATCCTGTCCGAGTTTCAACATTCTGGTCCAGGTAAAGGACCCCCCCAGGTGCTGAAAACCTGGGACTGGAGATCTTTCAAGTGTTATTTGTGAACTTGGACAAATTATGGAAAGCAAGACTATAAATCAGAAAGGAGTTTTGATTTTCTAAAGGTTGAGAATGGATTTCCACAAGACCAGGCTTGGTGAGCTTGTCATCAATCTTACACAGTTATATAAAACACAAGGCTGCTTGGGCCTGCCCCATAGATAGTCCAATGGTTAAGGGAGCTTGATGCCACATGCCTGACTATAGTTCAAATCCTGGCCCTAGCATCTTGGAAAACTATGCTGGGAGCATGTGTGCACATGCCCCAAATCCCAGAAGGATAGAGAAATGGAGGAGAAAGGATCATGGCACCTTTGAGGGGTGTGTTCTCCCTCTCTCGCTCTCTGGAGACTACGTTATTTGGTGGTTAAGGTGGCTGCATGCCACATGGTTGACTGTGGCTTGAGTCCTGGATCCAGTGACTTGAAAAACACCAGTATGTGTACATGTGTGCCCATAATCCTGAAAGGAGAAAGCAGCATGGGGGATGTTTTCTTGCTTTCCCTCTCTGTCTTTGTCTCTCTCCAGTGAGCATAAATGTGCCCTGAGCCTACTGGCTCCCTCCTGCCAGCACTGCTTCCCCTTCTACAGGCAGCATCAGTTCCTGAGGCCACACCTTTGCCCTGCTCGGCATCCACTAGAGTTAAAAAAGAAAGGAAAGGAGAAAAGAAGGGAGAAAGGGAAAACTGGTACAGCAATCACTAGGAGCCAATACAAGTTCTCCAAGCCTCATTTCCTTTTTCCTTTTTTTTTTTTTTTTCTTCGAGAGATACTTTGGTATAGGGTGCATGTGCTTGCCAGAGAGACAGAGACTGAAAGTAAGAAATCATCTTCCAAGGGTTGATGACCATGCCACAATCCCTTCTTCTCCATTCTCCTCTCGGATTTTGGGCATGCACATACACACACCCAGCATGAGTTCCAAGCCTCCAGGTCTGGACTTGAACTGCAGTGGGCCATGTGGGAGTCTAGTGATGTAACCATTATGCCACCTGTTGGTCTCCCCACCTCTTTGTTTCTTTTGTGACAGAGTTTTGGGCCAGAAGGTAAAGTAGAGGTTAAGGCACTGGATACCATATGTCTGGATGCACGGTTCAAGTCCTAGACCTGGAGGCTTGAAAATCATACTGGGCATGTGTATGTTAATGCCCAAAATCCTGAGAGGAGACTGGAGGAGAAGGGATTGCGGCTTGTCCATCTTCCCCCTCTCCTCCCAGGGGTGATTACTCACTTTCTCTCTGTCTCTCTTGTCTCCCTCTGTTGTGCACATACACCCTTATAACAAAACAAAAACAAAACAAAACAAAGACAAAACACTATATTGTAATCTTCCTGCCTCAGCCTTCTGAGTCATGGACACTGCCGTGCCTGGCTTTTTTAGCTTTTAGGGTGGGCTGGGAATCACACCTGAATCTCCCACATGGTTTCAGCCCATCGAATGGCTCCAGTCAGTGTTGCTATGGCAATGGGTCTCATTTCCTTTTTTGGAAAGGTTGCTGACTGGTTGATCAGAAAGATGCCATAAATATATCTTATCTGCATTTCAGGCAAGGTCCTTTTTGATAACCACGTGTGTAAGTAGGAGAACATAGTGACTTAAAATAAAATCAAGAGGGTTAGCAACTGGTTGAATGTGCCCCACAATAGGTTAATTCCAGTCTGAAAGGATGTTTACCAAAGGCACCACTCCAAGACCTAGCCCATTCAACATTTTTCCCAAACTTTTTGGATGAAAATATAAAAGGAATGTTTACAAAGATGGAGATAATATTTGTACAAGGGATTATGTTAAAGGAAATCATTAGAACCCAAATTCACTCAATAGGCAAATTCCCATAAGATGTCTTTAATTGAAAAACTTCAAAAACATAATGTTGAGTGAAAGAAGCAAGGCATGGAAAGAACATTACAGTTGGGACCAGCAGTTAGCATGATGGCTATGTCGCTGGACTCCCATGTAGTCAACCGCGGTTCGTGTCCCGGACCCAGTGGCTTGAAACTCACACCGGGCGCGTGTGCGTGCATGCCCAAGATCCCGAGAGGAGAATGGAGGAGAAGGGATTGCGGCGTGACCATCCCCCCTGGGGGGTGATTTCTCGCTTTCTGCCTCTCTGTCTCTCTCTGCCTGTCTGGTGAGCGCACGCGCCCTGTAGCAAAAACCTCTCAAAAAAAAAAAAAAAAGAACATTACAATAAGATTCCATGTATATGATGTTCAAAACAGGCAGAACCGGACTGTATGGTTCAGGGGAAGAAGAGCAGGGAATGGACATCACAAAAGTTAGGAGAGTAAGGAGTGGGAAAAGAGATGTGATTAAGGAAGAGTCCAAAGGGGGCTTTAAGGAGGGAGGGACTGTTTTATTCTTCAACCCGGGTAACAGAAAACAGGCGTTTATATCATTATGATTATTATCCTTGAAAATCAACATATTTTTTCATATACTCTTTTGTCTTTGTTACATGATACAATACACAAAAATTTATGGACTAAATCCAAAGTCCTATACCATGGTCAAAAAACTCCCCAAGTCCAGAATAATCGAATCAACACGGTGTATGAGAAAGATGGGTGATTTAATCTATAATGTAAGTCAAAGAGTTAGGTGATCAGGCGAGCAGGTAGTATGGAGGTTAAGGCCTCTGGATTCCACATGGCTGACTCTGCGGTTCAAATTTCAGACCTGGCAGCTTGAAAATCACACTGGGTATGTGTGTGTGAATGCCCAACATCCTGAGAGGAGAATGAAGGAGAAGGGATCGTGGCATGGCCATCTTCCCTAGGAGGTGATTTCTCACTTCCTGCATCTTTCTCTGTCTGTCTCTTTGGTTCTCTCTGGTGTGTGCACATGCCCTATAGTAAACAACAACAAAAGTCAAGTGATCAAGACTACATTTGTGAAGAATCATCTCTACCCTCTCTGTGTGGGCTGGCTGGGCCATGGCTTAAGAGATGTTCTCTCGGGAACCAGCAGTTAGCGTAACGGCTACGTCGCTGGACTCCCACGTAGTCGACCGCGGTTCGTGTCCCGGACCCGGTGGCTTAAAGCTCACGCTGGGCGCGTGTGCGTGCGTACCCAAGATCCCAAGAGGAGAATGGAGGAGAAGGGATTGAGGCGTGACCATCCCCCCTGGGGGGTGATTTCTCACTTTCTGTCTCTATGTCTCTCTTTGTCTGTCTGGCGAGCGCACGCGCCCTGCAGTGAAAATCTCTCCAAAAAAAAAAAAAAGAGATGTTCTCTAGTGGGAGTTAGGCAGATGGGGGGGAAGAAAGGGGCCTTTCAGTGATGACATAGCAGGAAGAGCTGGTCTCTGAGGACAGAGGATGGCTCATTACAACCCATGGGGAGATGACGTGACGAGCTATCTTCTGTCCTCAGATGCCAGCCCTTCCTGCTATGTCATGTTGGATCATAGAAATGGCCAGTTCAGAGCAGTCACAGGTGTTAGCCCACAGCTTTCTTTGAACTCTTTAAGCTGTTATATGGAGGAGGAATTCAGCTTGCACTGTGGGCTCCAGAAGACAGAATGACTGGTAGAGGTCACTGTACAGCTGACAGGCTGAACAAAGTAACTGCCTAATCACAGACAAATGCAGTCAGGAGCTTCTGTCACTTCTATCTCTGATGCCTTCATGCTAAGACTAAGGCCTTCTTATTTAGGGATGTGGAAAACGACACAGAAAAGTAAGATTGGCTTAGGTAACTTTAAGGCCCCTTCCAACCCCCATGAGCCAGATTCTATGAAAACGGTATGTTATGCATGTAAAGAAAAGCCAGAAGCTGATTCCAAAACACAGGCGATGTACTTAAATACCAGCATTCTTTTCTTTTTAAATCAATTCCAGAACTGGTTTGGAAGGTTTAGGCACCTTCTAGCCCACATTTCTAAGATTTCAATGCTAAAGAGCTTGGAGACTGCCCAGAAGCAGAGCTTTTGACATGTGCTGTAAGTTTCTGGGTTCTGCCTCCCGTTGGACTGCGAGGGCACAATGTGGATGGACTCACAAGACAGCCAGAACCTCAGCGGCCAAGACCTGTGCTTATTCTCTCCTGCCATCTGCTGGCCCTCCCTCCACCTCTTATTTCTCCAGGACATTGCGAGTCTACTCAGGATACTCCATTTCCAGGAAGCCTCTGTCACCCAGAGCTCCTTCCAGCGGCTCTCAGTAAAATCCAATAAAAGAATACATTTTATGTATTCCATGAAAACTGGAGGAGACCTAGAGCTCATTCTAACCCAGAATTCTCAAAAACTGATAGCTCTTGGGCAAAATATAGCCCACAGACCAGACTTGTTTGGCCAAAGCAGCATTGAATAGTTTTTACAATTATTATTATTTATTATTAATTTTATTTATTCCTTCATTTTAATTTGACCAGAGAGAGACAGAGAGAGAAAGAGGGAAAGTGAGGAAGTAAGCCACCAGGTCCAGGATTTGAACCATGGTCGACCATGTGGGAGTGTCCAGCGCCTTAACCACCACACCATCTGCTGGTTCCCAAAGCAGTGTTGAATAGTTTTAAGTCATCATAGAAAACTGCCAATTTTACCTAAAAGCCCAGATGTGTCCTGTAAAATGTTATTGCATATATCACAAAGTCTAAAAGCAGAGCGCCAAGGTGGTGAGGACCTGCACATGCTGCTTCTAAGACTCACATCTGCCTCCCTGGTGGCTGTGACTTGGGCCCCTGTGGTGCTGGAATGGACCGTTTCTGTCCTAGTCTGTTCCTCCTCTTCCAGTGGACAAAGGCCCCCACAGGGCAAATGACTCAGACATGGACTCACAGAAGGACACGTGACTTGAAGTCACAAATGAAAGATACCAGAACCATATCGCAGAATCCACATCCCTGAAGGTCAAGTCTCAGGTGAAAATGGCACCTGGCTCCTGTCCCTTCAGTAAACCATTTCTATATCCTTGCCAGTTACAAGGGGTAAAAAGAGGTCCCAGGGCTCTGGGCGGCTAAGGTAGTGGGCTGGACGTGGGGAGAAAATCAAAGGGAAGCTGAGCGCAGACGTCTGGAGTTGCCCTAGGCCAGAACTGTTCCCACCGCCTCTCTCCACCCCCAGCAAACAGAGATGAAAGCAGATAGCTTTTCTCACTGTCTTTGGTTAATCCTCCCTGGGCTCAGACTGTAATGGAATGTTGAGGGCTTGAGAGACAACCCATCCTGTAACTCAGTGTCCAAGTGGAGGGTGGCTAGTGTGTGGGGATACAGAGAGACTCCGAATCCTCTTGTTCCTCTCCCTTCCTGAACTCATTATCTTCCTAGAATTTGGCATTTACAATTTGGTCCCCCGACCCCACCCCCTAGCTGCCAGGTGTGATGCCTGGAGTATTTTCTCTTGGATTAAATGCCCAAGAAGCAAGACAGAGTAGCCCTTCTTCCTTTTATTTCATAAGAATTCATTTTATTATTATTATGATCAATTTGCCATGTTTTTATCAATTTGCATGCATGCTCACCAGAGACAGACAAAAAAGAGAGAGGGAGGGAAAGCGAGAAAGCAAGTTGCCAGGTCTGACACTTGAACTGTCTGCCAATTTTACCTAAAAGCCCAGATGTGTCCTGTAAAATGTTATTGCATATATCACAAAGTCTAAAAGCAGAGCGCCAAGGTGGTGAGGACCTGCACATGCTGCTTCTAAGACTCACATCTGCCTCCCTGGTGGCTGTGACTTGGGCCCCTGTGGTGCTGGAATGGACCGTTTCTGTCCTAGTCTGTTCCTCCTCTTCCAGTGGACAAAGGCCCCCACAGGGCAAATGACTCAGACATGGACTCACAGAAGGACACGTGACTTGAAGTCACAAATGAAAGATACCAGAACCATATCGCAGAATCCACATCCCTGAAGGTCAAGTCTCAGGTGAAAATGGCACCTGGCTCCTGTCCCTTCAGTAAACCATTTCTATATCCTTGCCAGTTACAAGGGGTAAAAAGAGGTCCCAGGGCTCTGGGCGGCTAAGGTAGTGGGCTGGACGTGGGGAGAAAATCAAAGGGAAGCTGAGCGCAGACGTCTGGAGTTGCCCTAGGCCAGAACTGTTCCCACCGCCTCTCTCCACCCCCAGCAAACAGAGATGAAAGCAGATAGCTTTTCTCACTGTCTTTGGTTAATCCTCCCTGGGCTCAGACTGTAATGGAATGTTGAGGGCTTGAGAGACAACCCATCCTGTAACTCAGTGTCCAAGTGGAGGGTGGCTAGTGTGTGGGGATACAGAGAGACTCCGAATCCTCTTGTTCCTCTCCCTTCCTGAACTCATTATCTTCCTAGAATTTGGCATTTACAATTTGGTCCCCCGACCCCACCCCCTAGCTGCCAGGTGTGATGCCTGGAGTATTTTCTCTTGGATTAAATGCCCAAGAAGCAAGACAGAGTAGCCCTTCTTCCTTTTATTTCATAAGAATTCATTTTATTATTATTATGATCAATTTGCCATGTTTTTATCAATTTGCATGCATGCTCACCAGAGACAGACAAAAAAGAGAGAGGGAGGGAAAGCGAGAAAGCAAGTTGCCAGGTCTGACACTTGAACTGTGGTCGGCCATGTGGGAGTCTAGTGCCCCATCCACCAAGCCCTCTTAAACTGAGCCATTGACTATTCCAGGCCAAGAAGCAGGCAAAATCCCCAAGCTGTTAAATCCAAATAAGACCTTCTACCTTTAATAAAAAATGGTAACACTGGCTTCTTCCAAAAGGAACTGGAACATTTTCCACCCTATACCCCCTTTTCTTTTTTTAAAGAATTATTTTAACTTTATGTATTATTATTATTATTATTTTAATTTGACCAGAGAAAGAGAGACAGAGAGAGAAAGAGAGAAAGCAAGCTGCCAGGTCTGAGACTTGAACTGCGGTTAGCCATGTGGGAGTCTAGCATCTTTAACCACCACACCACCTGCTGACTCCCCACCCTATACTCGTTTATATCATTTGAATTCTGAAGCATCTGTTCTCACTTATATAAAAGAAAAAAAAAATTAACAATTCGTCCTGACCCTGAAGCCTAGGAGGTCCTGAGGGGCCCTTCCAGGGGAGCTTACAAGGGGTTTGAAGGCAGAAGGCAATAGCCTGATGTGAGGGGAGGGTTGCGTGCCAGGTACCCTCTGTAAGCCTGATATGCGAGCTTCTGCCATAGAGACTGTCTTGTTTTGATGAAACTGAGGAAGGAAAAAAAAAAATGGCCAGGTAACTGATGTATTTTGCTGTTAATGAAGGTTTCACTGTGTCAGAAAGTACCAAGGGACCAAGCAGGGAGCAGTTTCACCTGAGGTCGGCACAGGAACACAGACCTCTAACCTCTTCTTGTTGAAAACAAGACATTTTCTAATCATAGGCTCAGTAGTGTTTTTTGTAACCAAATTTAAGACTATGTCAGACCTTCCGTCCCTTCCCAAAGACTCTCCTAAAAGCAAGTCTAGTTTTGAAATAAGTTACGTAAGCCTCATTGGTGCTGAGTACTTAACCATAAAATGAAAACTTCGGTTTCGAAGGGATGTTACAATATGAAGCTAAGAACTTCACAACTGAAGATAGTTCTGGCAAGACGAAGCGGGTTAAAGGGTACTGCATTGTGCCTCTCATAACATTTTCTCTTGACCTTCCCTTGTCTATAGGTGCAACTGTTGACCCCGGATCGTGTGCGTCTTCACCAAGGGTCCAGAAGGTTTAAGATGGACAGATCAGCCCTTAACACTTGAGAAATCACAGTTTTCTTCTGAAATCATAAGCAAATGTTGGCCTTCTCTACTCAAAGCAAATTGCTGAGGCAGAAACCAAAACACCAGCAGGAGCCCAGGCAGCTATGGCCCATCTAGGCAGGATGTGACGTGTCAGGCCATTCATCTTGTATTTTCACTGCAGCGGCTGCAAGATCAGGTTGATGTGGGAGTGAAACACAAGACTGACTTTCTGGAGCACTCCCTCACTTTTTTTCAGTCAGTATCAACACTTACTCACCAGGTTTGAGAACTAGCAAAAGCTACACGGATTTCTAGAGTGAGCAGTGATTTCCCTTGGTCACCATTCCTTGGCTAACAAATGTAGAAAGTGCTCAGTCCCGCCAATCAGTGCATGCCCACAGCAGTCTAGTCTCTTGGTGCATCTGGCTACAGCTCAGATTTGGAGTCACAAGCACTAAAGTGAAAACCTTGGAGTTCCTCCGATTAATGATACATCAGCAAGATAAAACGGAGCAATCATGTTGAGACAAATATATAATCCATATAAACAATGGTTAATGGGTGGTGTTTTTATAGGTATTTGTATTGCAGTGCACTGCTATGTCTGTGTAATATATATATATATATATACACACATAGATCTCTAAACTTTTCTGTATGAAAATTCTGGTTTTAAACTGCATACATTTCCTATATAATTTACTTAAATACTTAAACTCCAGAATTCTAGTACCTCAGGCATTAAAAAAAAGTGGTGGTGGGGGGAGACCAGCAGTTAGCATAAGGGCTATGTTGCTGAACTCCCAAGTAGCCGACAGCTGTTTGAGTCTCAGACCCGGTGGCTTAAACTCACACCAGGCGTGTGTGCATGTGTGCCCAAGATCCTGAGAGGAGGATGGAGGGGAAGGGATTGCAGAGTGGCCATACCCCCCGGCAGGTGATTTCTCGCTTTCTGTCTCTGTCTCTCTCTGTCTCTCTGGTGAGTACACGTGCCCTATAGCAAACATTTCTGTCAAAAAAAAAAAAGGCATGTGTTGCCCTGGCTAGAGAAATAAAACCAAATGTCCTCTAATAAACATTAAAGAATTCAAGTATGCTTTTACAGCTGGAAGAGAGGCTTAACTGCTTGTGTGGCTTTCTCAACCCCAGTGCCTCCCTGCAAACATTCTAACATTAGTCAGCTCTATCACAGAAAAGGTGGAAATCTATACGCACCAGTCCAGAGCCCTACATTCAATTAACTGCTCCAAGAAGTCTTCGCATTTGCAGCTGTTGACTGCACAAAATCTCAGGCAAATCCCTACGAATTTGGGGAAGACAGGGTGACAAGTTCTGAATACCAAATGCTGGTGCTCAGATTATTACAGGTTTTTAGCTTAAGGTCCTTCAACCCTTTTTCTGGAATTAGTGGCAATCTTCCCTTTGCTTTGCTTCTTTCCTCCCTCTAGGGAGCAAAAGTGACTAAAGGGCATCGCTACTTGTAGTGCAGAAACCTCCTTCTATTTGCCTCAAGTAAGTATGCACATCCCATCAGTGAGACTGAGCCTCGGAAAAGAAAGACGTGAAATCTCATGCACACACACAGTTCTACTCAGCTAGGAGCTTTTATTCCATTTACATGTCATACAACCAGGACACAGCGTATGAGGCTGGTCTCATTAGTGAAATGACAGAATGCACATCAAAGTCTCTTGCCCGTGCAGAACTCACGAGCGCCTGGCAAAGAGTCGAGTATATCTTGAATGTGAACTTGGCTGGCAACAGTGATGCTGTCCTTGTGCACTCACTGGAGTTAGGTAGGTGGTGACTAAAATTTAGCTTGTAATTTACTTTTCTAATTTTATACTTCTGACTGTAATTTTGTCCCTTCTTTACAGACTACCTTTTAAAAAATTTAAAGACTGTCACTGTGTTTTCCCCTCGTTTTAAGCTTGTTTTACTCACTATAGTTAGTATGCATGTACACAAAGACCAAGAGTCTTGTCACAATCCCCTTCTTCTGGTCCCCCAGCTTGTCAGGGTCTTGGGTACCCATGCACACACTGGTAATTTTTCAAGCCAGCCCAAGGATACAAACACGTGATTGGCCATGTGGCTTCCAGCATTGCAGCTCAGCTTTGCTACTGACTGCCCAGCCCACCAGGCTGGGCCTGCGGTACACTTTAAAATCAGAGCTGCCTACTCACTCTAATAAGATCATTTCGAATAAGGAAACTTGTTATTCACAGGCTGTACTTGAAATCAAACAAAAAGCAGGGTCCAGTCATGGCTCAGGAAAAAACTGGACAAAAACTGTTTTATTTCTTCATTTTGCTACTCTGCTCAGATTTCCTCATACACTTCTAGCTCAGAAAGCAAGAGCTTCCTGCTCCGGACAAAGGCAAAGGTGGGAGCAATAGCTTTGGAATTGTTCTGGAGGAAGGAGTGGAAACCTCTAACCTTGCAGTGTGTGTGGCTCCTACTGTCTTTCTTGAGCAGGGGGAACCACTGAAGGGGCTCAACCAATGCCTGTCACCTATTGTGCTAATGTCAGTATCTTCAATATTTTGGTCAACTTTCTGTTCCAGCACTGTGACAAAACTCCCTTGGTCAAAGATTGCGACCCTAGATAAATCAGGTAAGAACTATGAGGTCCAAAGCCATGAGAATTTAACAAGAGAACAGTTTGTGAAGCATAAATAATGAGGAGACCCTGACTTCCACTCAGGTATGTGGTGGAACTGGAGACAGAGGTTGGCCAAGTGACTCGGATTCACAGAAAAACCCTAAGGTTGCATGGATCTGATCAAGGGCACAAGTGCATACAACCAGCAACAACCGGAATTTATCCCACTAAGTGTTCAGGAAACATGCCAATAACGGGCTGACATTACTCCAAAGCCAACAGTTTGAGCTGTCGACAATCCATCTACATGTCCTCCAAAGAAAAGGCCCTAGCCTTTCTTTCCCTGAGATCAAGAGAGCTGAGAAAGAAAACACACAGGCAGTGACAGGTAGGAATTCAGGGGAGTCAACTCAGAGAATTTAGCTAAGGTTTTGACAGTTTTTTTTTTTTTTTTTTTTTTTTTAGGTTTTGACATTTTAAAGCAGTATCAGTTGAAAGTGATGCAGTATTTAAATATGGATTTCTCATGCTACACCAAAAATATAAATTCTTCAAAAGGTCTGGAGACATATGTCACAATATTGGGTACACAAGTTCTGCAGAGGCATAGGATAAGATGACACAGGTGATGCTGGAGGCAGTGTTACAGCAGTGTTTATGGTAACAGGGAGCAGAGCCATCCGACCGAAGAGGCACAGCTGAGAATTCATTCAATCAAGAGTGTTCCTGAGAAAGGTCATCCATGTTGTCCCAGTGGGCAGCGGGGAGGAGGTGTCTATCAGTGCAGGGGAAGGGGATACCCTGCAAACCCACATAGAACCTGCCAGGTGGAACCTATGATAAGAGGCTTTTTTTTTTTTCCCCCGCCATAGAGCGTGTGCACTTGCTGGAGAGAGAAAGACTGCCAGGTGGAACCTGTGATAAGAGGTTTTTTTTTTTCCCCCCGCCATAGAGCGTGTGCACTTGCTGGAGAGAGAAAGAGAGAAGAAAAGTGAGAAATTACCCCCCAGGGAGGATGGTCACACTGCAATCCTGTCTCTTCCATCGTCCTCTCAGGATCTGGGACACACATGTACACGTACCCAGCATGATTTTCAAGCCGCTGGGTCCGAGGCTTGAGTTGTAGTCGGCCATGTGGGAGTCCAGCACCTTAACCACAAAGTCACCTGCTGGCCCCAACAGGATTTTTAATAGCAAGATCACTTTTAAAACCAGCTTGTGGGGACCAGCAGTTAGCGTAATGGCTATGTCGCTGGACTCCCACATAGTCGACCGCGGTTCGAGTCCCGGACCCGGTGGCTTAAACTCATGCTGGGTGCGTGTGCGTGCATGCCCAAGATCCCGAGAGGAGAAAGGAGGAGAAGGGATTGCGGCGTGGCCATCC
>NW_006159863.1:1358441-1359727 GCF_000334495.1 Tupaia belangeri chinensis | reverse complement strand
CAGCTCCCCCCGCCTAAAATAAAAAACCTCCAAAAAAAAAAAAAAAAAAAAAAACAACACACACACACACACAAAACCAGCTTGTGAATAGTGTCTTCCCTTTTTACTAGAAAATTCCAAGAATTCGAATATACATCAATGTCCTTCCAGATAAAAAATACTTTATTATAATTTTAATCACAGAACTCCAGTCTGAATATAATTAAACACACTCACACAAAACCCACTGATCTCTGGAGTTGTTTTCCATACCCACTCAAAATTTGGCCAATGAATTATGTTTCAGATAACTTTCCAGTTCAATCCCATACACCTACTTGGAATAAATGGAGGGGCTAGTCTTTTGGTTTTTGTCCACGGTTCCAAAGTACTATTACAGGCAGAATATTTGTTGTAAAAGATCATTTTACTGAGTTAGAAAACAGCTAAGAATAAGAATGCTACATGCTTCATTCTGGGTATAGTTAAAATGTGAATTTGTATGCATTCTGTCCTGAAGACTTTGTTCTCTCATTATGGTTTTTCTCTTTCTATAGGGGTTGCCTTACCACACTGCATAAAAATATATCTTCTATTCAGTATCACACTGGATAACAGGTGTTCACATGAATGGTGATGCTACATGTTAGGTTACTGAGTCTATTCTTGAGAATTCTGAACTCTGGGGTTATAACTCTAAATAAATATTTCAAGGTAAGGAGACAAGTTACTTGGCTGATTAGTGGAATGCTTAATCTTCTTTCTAAAATCATAACTGCGATGTGGACTATTTCATGCTGTTCTCCAAGACAAAAACCAAGTCACCTACATCTACGAACGATTCACAGAGCACCGCTTTCTACGTCTCCCTTATTGCTCAGAATGATGCCAGCGCCTCATCAACGAGGCTGGGGTTACTTGGTACTCAGGTAGCAACAGTCACAAGGCCTAAACTTGGTTAATACCAGTTCTTTAAACACGATGATACTAAGATGGAGAGCGGTATTCTGAGAAAGCAAGGACACAGAAGCTGGGACAAGCTGAGAGCCGAGGGTCCCAGCATCATAGACTCAGGTGATGCTATAAACTGTGAATACTGAAGCCGGCAATCTTCTGAAAATCTCACACTCATCTTCAAAACCTATAAATGCCTTTTTTTCCTAACCAGGAAGTCAGGGATAGTGGAACATCTCATATTATCGCCCACCAACACATTCTTCTTAACAGTAGAGAGGAGATTTAAAAAACATGAAGAGTGTTTCTCAAGACATCCGTTCTCAGGGATAGACCACAGCAACAAAAACTTT
>NW_006159863.1:1339367-1356766 GCF_000334495.1 Tupaia belangeri chinensis | reverse complement strand
AAAAAAAAAAAAAAAAAAAAAAAAACTCCAAAATGAATATCTGTGTAGTATGAAGATAGAATTTTGGTTGGTTGTTTCTTATCATTCAGAACAATATATGAAATCAAAAGGTTTGCAGCTGTCTCTACAGTCACATCTTTCAAAGGTCCTCCTCTCCTTTCACATGAATTCATCTGAATCATTGCCATCCTGCAGGAAACAAAAAGTGGGACCATGAAAGCCTTGAAAAGAAATGACTCAGTATTTTAAATGTCAATAATAATCCTAACAAGCTGTCTTTTTATTCCTCATCTCAGAGTTCAGAAAGTAAAACATATAATAACTGAATTCACTCATCACTCGCCCCCCCACGTTAAATGAAAATGGCTGAATTAGTGGCTATATTCGCGAAGAAATCATTACATGGCCCTGTTACACAGCAACACGTGGTCGATGATTTCCTTTCTTCTAACAAAGACCCACGTATCCTAGAAGTGTCACCACAATAATAAAAAAAAAGAGATTGATTTTTCAACAAATATACCAAGCAAATCCTGCCCTGGTACCTTATACCGCCAGCACTGCCACTATGCAAAATATCTCTGGCCTAATTCAGTATTTTGAGCCTCAAGGCTGTCACAGATTTGTAACTTCACAAGATGGGTTTGATTTTTTAATTTATTTTTTAAATAGGAAAAGTCATTAGGAAGCCAAATATAGGCCAGTTTCCAAGTTAGCTGGCCAGTCGAACTACTTTACATGGATACAGACACTGGCTTTATTGTGTGGTTTATAAACAAACTCTTAAAGACCATGCACGCAGGTCCAGCGCCAGACTCTGGTTCTGCCAACATTACTAAGTGTGCGTTCTGGTACATCTGCTTAACATCACCACAACCTGAGCACTGCACTTACTCTGCCTTCTACCTCTTCACTGTTGCCTAACACCAGTGCTGAAGAAAGGGACAAACATGGCTTATACAAACCGACCTCAAAAAGAATACAAGGAAAATACTTATTATGAAAAACTATGTATAAGTTTTTTTTTTTTTGCACCAATACCAAGTCATACTTTAATTCTACTTTTCCATAAACTTTTCAAAATCCCCCCACAGTGTTATGACTTAGGTTTATATGGGCTCTTCTTACCAGTCTTTACAAAAGACAGTAGAAAAATATGAAGTACAGGTAGAAAATAATGGCTTCTTTGTTGGGAGCAGCAGATGGCATAATGGTTACGTTGCCGGACTCCCACATAGTCGACCTTTGTTTGAAACATGGACACCCCCCCTTGGGGGTGATTTCTCACTTTCTGTCTCTGGTAAGCCCATGTGCCCTATAGCAAAAATCTCTCTGAAAAATAATGGGTTCTTTCTGTGTAGATAGCAGGCCTGCAAGCATAGTCAATGTCCCTAAAACCTGCCAGACCTTCTGTAAGAAGTGTGGCAAGCACCAACCTCATAAAGTGACACAGTACAAAAAGGGCAAGGATTCTCTGTGTGCTCAGGGAAAGTGGCGTTATGACAGGAAGCAGAGTGGCTATGGTGGACAGACGAAGCCTATTTTCCGGAAAAAGGAAAAAACTACAAAGAAGATTGTGCTGAGGCTTGAATGTGCTGAGCCTAACTGCAGATCTAAGAGAATGCTGGCTATTAAGAGATGTGAGCATTTTGAACTGGGAGGAGATAAGAAGAGAGAGGGTCAAGTGATCCAGTTCTAAGCCTCACCTTTTCTATTATAAAGACAACAAAATCTTGAGGTGAATGTTCACCTCATTTGATTACAGTTGGTCTGTATTTCTAAGGGAATAACATAATCAATAAAATTCCCCTTTTGGGGAAATTTGAAAAAAAAAAAAAGAAAATAATGGTTTCTTTGAAGTCTGTTTAACCTCTGGTTTCATTCAGTGTTTCTCGGTGCTTTTTTTCCATTAACACAACAAACTGTGGCCATGATAAAAACGCCTTACATAGCTGTACAAAAAGCATAGAAAAGTTTGCGTGATATCCAGGCATGAGGACTGTGACTGCCCTAGAGTCCTGAACTGAAATAATAGCATTAGGGCGTTTGGAAGAGTCATCATATATATTCAGCATCAGCTTCATATCCAAAACACTGAGGATTAACCATTCAATAGGATAATGTATCAATGGTAATGAAAATGTTTTATTCCCTATAAAAGCTGTGAAGTAGAATCTGCCAAATTCCCAAGTACCTGAGGGCCTGTACTTTAGGATTCCAGTAATTGTTTTTAAAGCTTTTAGGTTCTTTTAAATTTGTTTTGAGAAAGACAGGGGTTGGGGTGGGGCAGTAACCCCAACAGGGTCTTCATGCTGCGATTCACCTCCAGACTCAGTGAGCCTGGATCCAGGGCACATATATGGGCTCAGCATTCACAGGGAGGTCTCAGGATGTGAACACTGGACCTTCCTGTGTGGGTCTGACTTTGCAGAGTGATGAGTTACCACTGCACCAATACTTGTTTCTTCCCATAACTTTTAAATACATATCTGAGATCTAAGACCTTTTTAGACAATTTTCCTATTTTTAGAATCCTTTTGAGTATATCTTTCAATATAACAAATAGTTTTGTTACTTATAAATTGATAAGCAAAAGGAATGCTAAAAGTAAATTGTTCATGGTTCTTGATGCCAAATTTAGAAATAGTAAAAAGAAATTATAGGAACCAGCAGATGGCATAATGGTTACATTGCTGGACTCCCACTAGTTGACCAAGGTTTGAGACCCAGAGTCCTGGACCCTGTGGCTTAAAACTCAAGCTGGGTGTGTATGTGTGCGTGCCCAGAATCCTGGGAGGAAAGGGACTGTGACGTGGCCATCTCCCCTGGGGGGTGATTTCTCACTTCCTGTCTGTCTCTCCAGCAAGTGTATGTATCCCATAACAGAACTTTCTCTTAAAAAAGGAAAAGTACAAACTGAAGAGAATTATCCTATATAGGAGACCAAAAGTTCAAAATTAAAACCAACTTCAGCACGAAAGACTAATATTCTTCCAGATTAACTTATGTAGTTAAACTAAAGATCAGTGTCAGCTGGTGGCATGGTGGTTAAGGCAGTTATGGGTTCCATATGGCTGATCATGTGGTTGGGGTCCCAGACCCAACAGCTTAAAAACATGCTAGTAGGGAGCCAGCAGGTGGCATGGTGGTTGAGGCACTGGATTTCCACATGGCTAACCATGGTTTAAGCCTCGGACCTAGCTGCTTGAAATTCATGACGGGTACATATATGCATCCAAAATCCTAGAAGAATGGAGAAGAAGGGACTGTAGTGTGGACATTCCCTCTGGGGAGCGATTTCTCACTTTACTTCTTTCTGTCTCTCTCGGATGGATACACATACCCTAAAGCAAAAAAAAAAAAAAGATACCCAGCAGGGGGCAGGGGGAGCCAGCAAGTGATGTGGTAGTTAAGGCCTCTGACTCCCACATGGCTAATCATGGTTTCAGTCCTGGACCTGGTACCTTAAAAATCATGCCAGGCACGTGTGTGTGTATGTCCAAAATCGCAAGAGAGGAGAGAGAAGAAATGACTGTATCCCCCTGAGGATTATTTCTCACTTTCCCTCTCTGTCTGTCTCTTTCTACAGTAAGGGCACATGACTTATGGCAAAAAAGAAATAGACACACAGACAAAATAAAAAACAGACCAAAAAAATCCCAAAAACCAAAAACCAAAACAAAAAAAGCATGCCAGTGCATGTGCACACGCGTCCAAAATCCTGGAAAGGAGACATGAGAGAAGGGACGGCCGCATGACCATCTCCTAGGCAAGGTGCTTTCTCGCTTTCTCTTTCGCTCCTCTCTCTCTTTCTCTCATGGGGAAAAAAAAATAAATGAACTTAAAAAGAAAACCCAGACTCCAGAAGTGATTAAATACATCTCTGATCTTTTGATACTGATACTTTGTGAAAATAGGGGACTGTATGAATAAGAAATAATAATTACCACTTGCACAAGTGACTAAGGAAGGACTTTCATGTATACGTCCTTGTTTAAATTTAGAACCCGTGAGGTAATGCATCTCCATTTTACTGATGATGAAAACCCCCTCAGAGAGGTTAAATAACTTTACTGGGCTTACTGAATTAGTGTAAAGGACAGTTTAAGTCTCTGAACTTCAAAGTTGTATTTAATTATAATATATAATGCTATTACAGAGTTTTTCAGAAATAGATTATAAAGGGAACCAGCAGTTAGCGCAATGGCTAT
Source organism: Tupaia belangeri chinensis (assembly GCF_000334495.1). Lineage (NCBI taxonomy): Eukaryota > Metazoa > Chordata > Mammalia > Scandentia > Tupaiidae > Tupaia > Tupaia belangeri. The sequence goes on along the minus strand of NW_006159863.1, from coordinate 1,352,555 downwards.
GTTGCTGGACTCCCACGTAGTCGACCGCAGTTCACGTCCCGGACCTGGTGGCTTAAAACCCATGCCAGGCGCGTGTGTGTGCGTGCCCAAGATCCCGAGAGGAGAATGGAGGAGAGGGGATTGCGGCGTGGCCATCCCCCCCGGGGGTGGGGGGTGTGATTTCTCCCTTTCTGTCTCTCTCTGTCTGTCTGGCGAGCGCACGTGCCCTATAGTGAAAAACCTCTCAGAAAAAAAAAAAAAAGATTATAAAGATACATATTTGATTCATAAAGGAGCCTCAGAAAGTATTTCATAGGTGGGCTAGTCCTGCAGGGCAGTGGTTAAGTGCCATGCACAAGGAGCTGGATCCCACACTGTGGTTTGAATCGTGGCCCAGTGGCTTGAAAAATGTATTGGGCATGTTTGAGTGTGTGCCCAAATTCTGACAAGATGAAGATATGAAGTAAACAAAATTGCAGTATGACCAAACACCATTTGGGGGTACTTTGGGGTGCTTTCTCATTTCTTTCTTTCTGTCTGGCATGAGCACTAAAAAAAAAAAAAACCAAGAAAAAGAAAAGAGAAAAATATTTCATAGGGATGAGATTAAGGATGCTTATATTCATATACATATATAGATGTGTGTGCGTGCACATGCACACACACATGCACACACACACAGATATGAACAATGTTTTAAGTCCTATTAATTCTTTTTTTTTTGTAAGTTATTGCCACAAAATACATGTGCTTGCTGGAGAGAGACAGAGGGAAAATGAAAAGTCCTACCATGAGGGGATAGTCATACTGCAATCCTTTCTCCTCCATTACCTCTCAGGATTTTGGGCACATATGCACATAAGCCTGGTGTGATTTTCAAGTTGCCAGGTCAAGGACTCAAACCATGTGGGAATCCAGACCACCTACTGGCCCCAAGTCCTATTAAATCTAATTAATACATTAAATCTAGGATTCAACTAGATAATCTTAAATTCTGTAATTTCCGAGAAACTAAGGCAGAGTTTTATAGTATTTTCTGGGATGATTAAAAAAAAAAACCCTATGTCTGCACTAATATGGCAACCATTAACCACATGTGGCCAATATGACTAATGAAATCAAAATTTAGTTTAACTTTAATTAGTTTAAATAGCTACAATTAATAGACATGTGTATAAGACAAGATTCAAAGCACGCATTTTTAAACCACACTCTAAGACATGTAATAATCTAAATCTGTCCACTGTGTGTCAATGTTCTGCAAAGACTTTTCAATAATAGCTAAATTATGCCACCTATACATTTCAAAATAAATTCTGAGACAGTCTTCAAGGACAACAAGTCTATGACATAGTTCTAAGAAAATAATTAGATGTGGATGTTAGGAAGCTCTTTCAGTACTATGCTATGGGTCACCATTTCTCCCTCTCCTTGGCCTGAGGAACATGAAAACAACCTATTTTGTCACACAGGCTACAATATAACATCTTAAGGTCAGTACTTTTATTTGAATTGAAGGTGATAATCTTCTTAATTATAATATACAACCTACAGTCACATTAATATAAAACATTAAAAAATAAAGGCACTTTTGCCTGCCTACAGCTAGAAAAGAGGGAAAACAGGAATGGAAGAAAGTCCTATAAATACTAATATACTTGTACTTCATAGTAGGCAGGTATAAAAATCTCTTTCACTGGAGTGACCTTAAACACATACACATGAGAAGGAGGGTCAATGCCTAGCAGAATCCAGCTCAGGTGTACCAGCTGCCAAATTATGTAAGCTATTTGCTCCATGTACATCAATAATGAACAGTAATTCAATTATTATTGTAAAGATTCTTAGTCATTTCAAGGCACAGCATAGAGCAAGTCACTCGGCCATACCTGATTTGAAGACATATTCTCTACTTTCATTAGTGATGAATAGCTCCTGGAAGGGAAAGAAAAACATTTAAAATAAGGTTATCCAGCCAACAAGTATTTCAAAAAAGATTTTCCATGTATCTAGCACTGCCAAAGGGCTTTACAAGGAACATGGGATCTGTAAGATGTAATCCCTATCCTCAGGGAGACTGCAACATAAAAGGTTAAATTTCTATAAACAAAAGATATGCACAGCACTTTATAGGTTACAAAGTGCTTTCTCATACTCATTTCATGTCAATTCCACAAAAATTTTGTGAGCTGAGTGGCATTTTTCCTATGAGGACACTCATCTATAGTCAAGATCAGATATGATTCCGAGCTGAATTATAAAGCATAGACTGTAAATGCCACAGAAATTCAAAGGACACATGTGTATCAGTATGGGCAGGAACTGTAAGGGCATCCCTCTCAAACAACATGGAGCCCAAATCAAGCCTAATCCAGTGGGTAGGATGCATGACAAAGGCATTTAAGTTCTAGAGATCAGAATGAGCAAGGGCAAAGAGATGGCATCTATGACGACATGTGAAGGATCAACCTAACTCAAATGGAGTCCAGAAGTAAAGCGGTGGCAAACCAGTAACTTGGTTTGGGAATGCTGCATATGAAGTAATGGTGAGCCATCCAAGGCAATGTGAACTGTGAAAACTGAAAACTGAAGACTAGAGGGAAGGAGGATTGTCATAGTTAAAGAAAATAAGCTGGGAGGCATCCAGAGAAATTAGCTAAAACTTCTAAGAGCAAGTAATATCTGTAAGAAATAAATAAAAAAGACAAGATCAACAAGAGCATGAGCTGGAAGAGCAAGACACGATGATTTAAACAGCACAGAGAATCCCCATCCTGGCATTTTAAAACCACCTGTGAAGATTAAAATCTATCCAGATGCCTAGCTGTGGTACTTAAAACTTAGATTGAAGAATCTTGGGATCAGAATTCTCACCTAGCTGAAAGTGACACACAAATTTACCTTTCTTTAGACCACGTTTCCACTGAGCTCCGTATCAGTAACCCACCTGCCTCTCTGACATCTTTTTTGGATGTCTCAAAGGTATTTTCAGATTCTTATGCCCTTAACCAACTCATGGTTTTCCCTTCTACTCCCAACCCCCTCAAATAAAAAAGTTTGGTTCTTTCCAGTATTCCCTATCACAAAGAATGGCATTACTGTACACTGTATTTTTTTTTAAGAGGTTTTTCCCTTAGGACACATGCACTCACCAGGGAGGAAGAGGGAGAGACAGAGACAATGAAAGGAAAAGTGAGAAATCACCTCTGGGGGGAAGGCCACTCTGCAATCCTTTCTCCTCCTGCGATCTTAAGCACATACCTATTTATGCCCAGTATGAGTTTCAACCCACTAGGTCCGGGACTTGAACCACAGTCAACCACGTGGGAGTCCAGAGACATAACTGCTACACCATCTGCTGGTCCCACTATATTGCATTTTAAACTAGAAATCCAAGTGATTCTTAGTCTCTTCTTTCAGTTCAATCTATAATATACCTAATTCTTCAATTCTGACCTTGACTCTGGCCTTGCCCACCTCTTCTTTCTTACCTCAAAGGCAGCATAGCATCAAAGTATGGACTTCAGAATGATAGATCTGAGTTTGAACATCTGCCTTGCCACTCAGCTGTAAACTTTTATACATTAACCTCTTTGCTAAAGTAATCTTGGCCTGAAAATCAAGTTCATGTCAATACTCAAACTGATGATTCGTTAAGCTTGATTTACTATCTACCTGGGCCTTCTACTTGTTACTTGAGTCTAGGATTCCAATTTCAATCTCTTAGACTCCTAACTTCCAATATCCCTGTCTCAGGAAACTTTGGTCTGTATACCATTTATCTTGACTGCCTCAACCTCTGCTATGTTACTCACCATCCTCTATAAGTATGTTTCTCTGACTACTGATTATTTCTTCTGGCTTCAACATCTACATTGGCCTGATTTTGACATTAATACATGTTTGGCATGATACCACAAAAAGCCAGATACAACAATACAAGATTAAAATAAATTAAGAAGGGCATGGCATGGTAGTTAAGGTGGTTGGATCTCACATGGCTGACTGTGTGGTGCAAGTCCTGGACCCAGTGGCTTGAGAAACACCCTGGACATGTGTGCCTGCATGTCCGAAATCCCAAAAGGAGAATGAGAAGAGAAGAGATTGTGGCATGACCAGGCCCCATGGGGGGGGTGCTTTCTTACACTCCCTCTCTTACTTTCTGTTTGTCTCCTGTGACTGCATGTGCCCTCTGGCAAAATTAAAAAGTACATAAAAATAAAGCAAGTAATAGGCATGAAATTTGATTTCTTTGGATAAGATGTAAAGACTAAAAAGAAAGTGATGTTAACACTATAAAGATATAAAAACAGATTACAAGTAAGAAACTTAGAACCTATTGGTGGAATTTCAGAAAAGTTGTAGAATACACCATGCGTACAACAGTTCTGGGTATGCCCAACAAATCCCTGAAGTCCCCCACATGCCACTCCCTGCACTAGTCTGCATTGTGTCCCATTTTCTATAGCATCTCATAGAAAGTTGTTCACATGACATGTGTTTAACTGAAATAAACATCCATTGTTTTTAGTTTTCTGAGGCCCATGATTATGAAAAAATAAAAGTAACTAGTGACAGCTTCAAAAATTAAATGGATTATTTGAAGCAAAAGTTTTATTTAATAAGATTAAGAATTTTCCCCCTCAGTTTAAATGAGTATTTTATATGTTACTGACACTACGGAAGACCAGAAGATATAAACACTTTGTCTTGATAGGGTCTTCTGTTGAAAAGCCTGCAACTTTTGAAACTAATAAAATTACGTTTTTTTTTTTTTTTTGAGAGGCTTTTGCTATAGGGATCGTGTGCTCGCCAGAAAGACAGAGAGAGACAGAGAGACAGAAAGTGAGAAATCACCCCCCCAGGGGGGATAGCCATGCTGCAATCCTTTCTCCTCGATTCTCCTCTCGGGATCTTGGGCATGAGCCCAACGTGAGTTTAAACCACCAGGTCCAGGACTCAAACCACGGTCAACTACATGGGAGTCCAGCAACATAGCCATTACGCCATCAGCTAGTTCCACTAATAAAATTACTTTTAACTGGTTTTTAGATTCAGTTTCTTCTATAAAATGAGCATAATAAAAATATCCACCTGATATGACTATTGTTGGAATTAAATGAGATATACAGTGAAGCATTTTCTGTACAGTGTTCCAGCATGGTAAATGTTCACAACTGTGGCTTACTTTTCCTTATTTAGTAAGTAAATTAACTGATATTTTTATTCTTAACATATTAATATTATGCTTCTACACAAAATTATGTAGATTGGTAAAGGGCACAAAAAGGCATGTTTTTAATTTTCCCTGTTCCAAACTAAAAGCAAAGGATAAACTACTCTATAAATCCCACATCACCTAGAATTTCACACATTTTACCACACTGATAATGTCTGTTGATCATTTTTCTTTCCCTCATAACTCAAAGCAGACTCACAATTCTAGGCCACATTAAATATTTAAACTTACCCATTAGTCTGTCTCATGTTACCAGATTATAACTCAGGATAGCATTTCCAGAGCTCTCCATCTGAATACTGTATTAAATGAAGCTACTCATCCTGTTCAGTCAAACTCCCAACAGGAGCACGTACATACAGGTAGATGCCTAAGTCAGAGAACATGACCATAGTACCTGCATTCTGGCTCAGCAATCCAAGAATCCTGGCTATTCCAAGGAAAGTGGATCCAACACGGCAAGACAGCTTGTTTCCAATTCCATTCTGTGTATATTGGAACATATATACGGAATGGAACATACATTGCCCGAAGGCAACATATGTTTATCAGTATCTTTTTTGGGAGTACACTTATCACAAATGACTAGAAGTCACAGGCTTAATTTTCTTTAGTTAAGAAAAACTAGGAACATCTTTGGACATAGTATTACATATTTATATTGGGTCATTTGAAAAGTCATGATGCACTTTTACATAGAAAAACAGAAAAATACATAATGACTTTTCTCTTTTTTTTGACTTTTCTCTTTTTAAAAAATTAATTATTTTATTTAACTTTATTTATTTAATTAATTAATTTATTTTTAATTTGACCAGAGAGGAACACAGTGTGAGAAAGTGAGGAAGCAAGCCACCAGATCCAGGACTTGAACCGTGGTTGGCCATGAAGGAGTCTAGCACCCTTAACCACCATGCCACCTGCTGGCCCCCATAATGACCTTTCTGATGACCCAATATATGAAGGAGGTCTTCAAAAAGTTCATGGGAAATATGTACTTTAAAAAAAGTACAGGGTCAAGCAGATAGTGCTTAAGGTGCTAGATTCCCACATGGCTGACTGCAGCTCAAGCTTCACACTCAGTGGCCTGAAAATCATACTGGCATGGGTTTGCAGGTGCCCAAAATCCTGAGAAGAAAACGGAGGAGAAAAGACTGTGGCATGGCCATACTCCCAGGGAGTGATTTCTCACTTTTCCTCTCTCTCTCTTTCCAGTTGCCTTATGGCAAAAAACAAACAAAACAAAACAAAACTTTGCAGGTCCAGGTGGTGGTAAAGACACTGGACTCACTCACACGGCTGACTACAGTTTGAGGTCTAGACCTGATGGCTTGAAAACCACGCTGGGTATGTATGCATGTGTGCCTAAAATCCCAGAAAAAGAGTGGAGGAGACAGGAATGGAGTGTGGCCACCTCCGGGGAAGTGAGGTGTGGGGAGGGAGTTCTCACTTTCCCTCTCATTGTCTCTTTCTCTTGGCAAGCACAGGAGCCCTATGGCAAAAACCTTAAAAATATTAAAAAACAAAAGAAATCTATGCATAGACTGTAAAATATTTTACATCAAAATAAACTCACTTTAATTCCAGTTTTTTCTATGAACTTTTGGAAGTTCCATTATGAATTCAATGTTGTAAAGCAGAATGATGCAAGCCCGCACCTCATGTCCATATCCTAATCTCTATAACCTGTAAACGTGATCTTTCCTGGCAAAATAGAATTTTCAGTTGGGATTACATTAAGGACCTTAAAATGGAGAGATTATTGGAACCAGCAGGAGGCAAGGTGGAGGAGGATAGGTGCTAGATTCCCCATGACCAACTGCACTTTGAATCCTGGACCCGGCAGCTTCAAAAAAATCACATTGGGCACGTATGTATATGTGTCCAGAATCCTGGGAGAATGGACTGCAGTGTGGCCATCTCCCCCAGAGGGGGTGGGGGGGGGAAGTGGTGATTTCTCACTTTCCTTCTCTCTGTCTTTCTGGCAAGTGCATGTGCCCTATGGCAAATTCCCCACCACCAAAAAAGAAGAGATTATATTGAATTATCTGGGCAGGCCCAATTTAATCACATATTCTTTAAGAGAAAAGAAGACAGTAGTTAGAGAGGGTCAGTTACCTGGAATACAGTGTTATTGGCTTTGAAAACAGAGCAAGGGGCCAAAGCCTAGAAATATGGGCAACCTTAAGAAGCTGGAAAAGGAAACAGATTCTCCCCTAGAGCCTCCAGAAAGAATACAACCTTGGGAGGGACCAGCAGTTAGCGTAATGGCTATGTCGCTGAACTCCCCTGTAGTTGACTGCGGTTTGAGTCCTGGACTCAGTGGCTTAAACTCATGCTGGGTGCATGTGTGTGCATGCCTGAGATACTGAGAGGAGAATGGATTGCGGCGTGGCCATCCCTCCTGGGGGGTGATTTCTCGCTTTCTGTCTCTCTGTTTCTCTCTGCCTTTCTGGTGAGCGCACATGCCCTATAGAGGGAAAGAAAAAAAAAAAAAAAAAAAAAAAAAACCCTCCCAAAAAACAAAAGGGAAAATAAAAAAAGAATATAGCCTTGGGATAGTCTAAATTTAGCTTAGTGAGAATACTGTTGGACTTCTAACCTATGGGCTACTATCAGGTGGAAAATCTATATTGCTTTAAGCCACTAAATCTGTTATAATGGCAATAGAAAACCAAGATATAGTCAGTATTCTCATAGTCTTACTTGCTGGAATTTCAAGAGCCAAACTGTATTTTAACTATTTGCTGTTTTAAAATGTAGTGTTTTGGAACAATCCTCACCAAATTAATTAATCTAAACTTATTCAACATAGAAAAAGGGTTTTAAAAACAGCTTTAAGAATTATTAGTACTTTTTTCCAATTTGGGCAAGGTGGAATAGCTCATGCAAAGAAGGGTGGTCAATTCTGCCATCAATGAGGTGTGATCCAAGAATACACCACCAACATTCACAAATGCAATCTCTCGTGAAGATGAGGACTCCAATGTGTGCACTGATACCGGCCTCAGCGAAACTGTCTGGGCCAAAGGAATAAGGAATGGCCCATACCGTGTCCATGTGTAGTCATCCAGAAAACACAATGAGGTGGAGATTCACCAAATAAGCTCTATGGTGGGGATGAGAACTAACTGCTGATTGTCAGAAAGTTATATAACCAACAAAAAAGGACAAAGCTGTTTGTACTGGCCTTTAGAGACAAGACAGCTTCATTCAAACAGCATAGGTGGGCAACATGAAATACTACAGTATCTTCTCCTTTCCTGAAGAACTTCACAAACTAAACTCTATAGCTAACCGTTAACCGTTCATATTACAGTAAAATTATTTTATTTCACACACTCTCATTGCCTGCCCCTATAAAAGGACAAGTCTTTGCCTAACACATTAACATAAATGCCTTTTTAAAATTCACTTAAGAGCTCTGAGTTTATTATATGTCTCCATCCACCACCTTATCATTCTTACGGGTCAATCCATGATTAAAATCAAAGGAACAGCCTTCAAGGTCAACATCAGTACCCCAGCTCCAACATACCTAAGTTCATCCATTTCCTTTTTTTTCTTCATTTCTTCTTTTTCTTTCCTTTTCATTTCTTGAATCTGGGCTTTTTTCTCATTCCTTTCTTCCCGGTCTCTGCATTCTTTCTCTGCTGCTAGATCTGGGAACCGCTCTACTTCGGTCTTTTCTAATCGGTTCAGGGTTCAGGATCTCATTCACTTTCTTCTCCACTGTCACAATTTTTACCTTTGAGGGAGATGGGGAAAAGATACTGAGTCTTTATTTGTGTTTTTTCTCCCAGAAGAAGGGTGAGGCTTTCCAGGGTGTAGCAACCCAGTTTAATTCCCTTTAGAAAACATACATCATGCTTAGCCCTCAATGACAATGGTGTCGGACAGAAAAGATGAATACTCTGATCAGTATCAGGACTCGGCCTCCTCCAGCGGTGCAAACACTTACATCCTTTTGCCTGTGAAAGCCTATCTGCCCCACATCCATGTCAGCTGTTTTCTTCAGGTTAGACCACGGCGTATATACCACATTAACGTTGTTCATCTTGCAGCCTGCCAAGAGAGACTGTCTTCAACATGCAGGCAGGATGAAACTGAGTAATGCCTTCCCTTACCCACTGGCAAATTACAATTCAATCAGAGAAAAGGCTTGGAATGAACAAGCTATCCACTGTTTCAAACCACAAAATAATATTTCAAAAACCACCCACAAAAGGCAAATGGAAAGCTGACATTAAACAAAATGCAAAAGTATTATGATGAAAAGCAGGAGTCCATGGATTAGCTTCCAGGAATTCAGAGAACTCCTTCAAATCAAATGCAAAATTTATCAAAAGTATTTTTTCAAGAGAAAAGAGTTTCTTCAGATTCTCAAAGGGGTCCTTGGTTCAATAAAGGTTATACAGCAATATAAAGGCATGGCTTGGGGTTCAAAAAATCTGGACTTTATCCTGGCATTGAAACAAATAAGCTATGTCACTTTGGGAAAGTCCCCAGAGTTCTCTGAATCTGATCTAAACTATAAGAATATTAGACAAGTTAAATATTGTTTTTTGATTGTTTGTTTCTTATTGGTGGTACCATTTTACCGAGGAAAACATAGAAGTCATCATTGCCCATACACATTAGATGAAAGGGGTGCCACATACCCTGTTCACCCCTCCTCCTAACTCCTCACACCACCACCTTCACCACACGTTTGCCCTCCATCCCCAAGAACCTCCTGGGCAGCTCAGAGAATCATAGGTTAATCACTGGAACAAAAAACAAAAAAAAAAAAAAAAAAAAAAAAAAAAAAACCCTCCCAAAAAACAAAAGGGAAAATAAAAAAAGAATATAGCCTTGGGATAGTCTAAATTTAGCTTAGTGAGAATACTGTTGGACTTCTAACCTATGGGCTACTATCAGGTGGAAAATCTATATTGCTTTAAGCCACTAAATCTGTTATAATGGCAATAGAAAACCAAGATATAGTCAGTATTCTCATAGTCTTACTTGCTGGAATTTCAAGAGCCAAACTGTATTTTAACTATTTGCTGTTTTAAAATGTAGTGTTTTGGAACAATCCTCACCAAATTAATTAATCTAAACTTATTCAACATAGAAAAAGGGTTTTAAAAACAGCTTTAAGAATTATTAGTACTTTTTTCCAATTTGGGCAAGGTGGAATAGCTCATGCAAAGAAGGGTGGTCAATTCTGCCATCAATGAGGTGTGATCCAAGAATACACCACCAACATTCACAAATGCAATCTCTCGTGAAGATGAGGACTCCAATGTGTGCACTGATACCGGCCTCAGCGAAACTGTCTGGGCCAAAGGAATAAGGAATGGCCCATACCGTGTCCATGTGTAGTCATCCAGAAAACACAATGAGGTGGAGATTCACCAAATAAGCTCTATGGTGGGGATGAGAACTAACTGCTGATTGTCAGAAAGTTATATAACCAACAAAAAAGGACAAAGCTGTTTGTACTGGCCTTTAGAGACAAGACAGCTTCATTCAAACAGCATAGGTGGGCAACATGAAATACTACAGTATCTTCTCCTTTCCTGAAGAACTTCACAAACTAAACTCTATAGCTAACCGTTAACCGTTCATATTACAGTAAAATTATTTTATTTCACACACTCTCATTGCCTGCCCCTATAAAAGGACAAGTCTTTGCCTAACACATTAACATAAATGCCTTTTTAAAATTCACTTAAGAGCTCTGAGTTTATTATATGTCTCCATCCACCACCTTATCATTCTTACGGGTCAATCCATGATTAAAATCAAAGGAACAGCCTTCAAGGTCAACATCAGTACCCCAGCTCCAACATACCTAAGTTCATCCATTTCCTTTTTTTTCTTCATTTCTTCTTCGCTCTACTTTGGTCTTTTCTAATCGGTTCAGGATCTCATTCACTTTCTTCTCCACTGTCACAATTTTTACCTTTGAGGGAGATGGGGAAAAGATACTGAGTCTTTATTTGTGTTTTTTCTCCCAGAAGAAGGGTGAGGCTTTCCAGGGTGTAGCAACCCAGTTTAATTCCCTTTAGAAAACATACATCATGCTTAGCCCTCAATGACAATGGTGTCGGACAGAAAAGATGAATACTCTGATCAGTATCAGGACTCGGCCTCCTCCAGCGGTGCAAACACTTACATCCTTTTGCCTGTGAAAGCCTATCTGCCCCACATCCATGTCAGCTGTTTTCTTCAGGTTAGACCACGGCGTATATACCACATTAACGTTGTTCATCTTGCAGCCTGCCAAGAGAGACTGTCTTCAACATGCAGGCAGGATGAAACTGAGTAATGCCTTCCCTTACCCACTGGCAAATTACAATTCAATCAGAGAAAAGGCTTGGAATGAACAAGCTATCCACTGTTTCAAACCACAAAATAATATTTCAAAAACCACCCACAAAAGGCAAATGGAAAGCTGACATTAAACAAAATGCAAAAGTATTATGATGAAAAGCAGGAGTCCATGGATTAGCTTCCAGGAATTCAGAGAACTCCTTCAAATCAAATGCAAAATTTATCAAAAGTATTTTTTCAAGAGAAAAGAGTTTCTTCAGATTCTCAAAGGGGTCCTTGGTTCAATAAAGGTTATACAGCAATATAAAGGCATGGCTTGGGGTTCAAAAAATCTGGACTTTATCCTGGCATTGAAACAAATAAGCTATGTCACTTTGGGAAAGTCCCCAGAGTTCTCTGAATCTGATCTAAACTATAAGAATATTAGACAAGTTAAATATTGTTTTTTGATTGTTTGTTTCTTATTGGTGGTACCATTTTACCGAGGAAAACATAGAAGTCATCATTGCCCATACACATTAGATGAAAGGGGTGCCACATACCCTGTTCACCCCTCCTCCTAACTCCTCACACCACCACCTTCACCACACGTTTGCCCTCCATCCCCAAGAACCTCCTGGGCAGCTCAGAGAATCATAGGTTAATCACTGGTCCAGTGTTCTCTATAGTCCTTCCAAATTAGAGCTCAGTGTTTGCTAAATTCCCACATGCACCAGAGAAAGCTGGTGAACACCACCTTACCCAAGTGGTCAAAATGAACATCATCAAAAATGGGGCAAAATGACATCATATGGCACCTGACTGTATTGTGTAGAACTTCGCTCATGTAGTATGTCTGCCTCCAAATGCAGATTGTGATTCTAATTGAGAGGAAGCATCAAACAAATCCAAATTGTGGGTGACTCTACTACTATTGTCTCTTTAAACAAAACTGTCAATGTCTTGGAAGACATAGAAGAGTAAATACAACAAATGATCCCGAGTAAGGAAAAAAATCTGTAAAGACAATAGTTGTACAACTGGCAAAACTTAACTATAGACCGTGTATTAGGAACAGTATCCTATCCATGTTAAATTTCCTGAATTTGATCATTGCAATGCAGTTAGCTAAGACAACATCCTTGTTCTTAGGAGAAACAAGTTGAAGGACCTTGATGTCTATGATGTTCTTTCCCAAAGTTAATCATGAGTATGCTATACAAAGAAGGCAAATAAACTTACAAAATTGGTGAACCTAAGTGAATATGGGAGTTGTATTTTTCTTATAACCTTTCTATAGGTTCAAATGTACTTTTACAAAATAAAGTTTAAAAAGAAAATCTCTATGTGGTGGAGGTAGACAGTGGCACAGTGATAAAACACAATGTCCTGCAAGGCTAACCTACAGGGGAAAGGTTTTAGGTTCACGTCCTGAGACCTCCTTGAGTACACTGCACATGATCAGGACCTGGAGCTGGCTGAAGTTAGGGTAGACTGCAGAGTCAAGACTCTGTTGAGGGTGCTTTCTCTATAGGAAGATATAATTATATAAACTTAAAAATATAATTAAAAAACTCCATGTGCAAGTCACTGCAGGGGGATATAAAGATGGATCAGGCAATGGATCTGGCCTTCTCAGACTAAAGGAAGATATATATATATATATATAT
>NW_006159863.1:1315155-1337619 GCF_000334495.1 Tupaia belangeri chinensis | reverse complement strand
TATATATAAAGAAAAGGTACCAGTAAAGTGCTAAGTACAGAGAAGACAGGAGCCACTAGAAGCAAGGGAAGGGAAAGGCTCCATGGAAGAGGTGAATAGAGCTCAATGGTTAAAACAAGACTTCAGAGTCAGATGGTCTGACTTCAAGATTCTACCACATTGCAGAGCTTTGAGACCTTGGGCAAGGTCCTTAATTCTCTTTAAGTTCAGTTTGCTAATCTATAAAAAGAAAATAATAATATCTAACTCAATAGAGTTGATAAATGAAATAATTTATAAGGTTTTTAGCATAGGGCCACATATGTATTTAATACTCCATTAACGTTAGCAATTATCATCATTACTATAACTACTATGTAAGTCCTTAAGCCTTGGCTTGGATCTGCATGTATGATGACTGAGGAGGACAAAATGGAGGGGAAAAAGAACTTAATATAAGCAAAGGTGCAACGTCAGAAAACTCCAAGTACTTGCTTTGGCTGGAATATGAAGTATGTAAAGGGAAAGAAGTTTGATCAGAAATGTTCAGATGCCAGGTTAAGAATTTTGGACTGAATCGTACAGGACAAAAGAAAGTTTAATCTGGCAAGCTAATCTATGATTCTAGACCCATAACTCAGAACAGGTTGATTCTATGATGACAAACAAGTTTAACCCAAACTCTCTTGGTTGTGAAGGTGGTCAACCAGGGAGGAAAATGTTGAGTACACGGTGTTGCAAGTAGTCTCCTCTGTATATCTCAAAGTAAAGACCATTTCTTCCCTCGTTAGCTGCATCCTCTGCTATTGACTCATGAGAGTGAGACCCTTGGGCTCAGTTCATTTTGCTGGGTGACTTATCACTGCGGAAGGATGAAGAAGAGAAGAGTAATTCGTGTCACAACTCTTCTTTTTGTTTTCTCTAAAACTGGTAAACTATTAAGAGATTAAGAAGGCTGGGCTGAAACTCCAAAGCCTTTTCTTTAGAGAGATTTTTGCTATAGGGTGCAGGCACTAGACAAGAGAGAGAGAGAGAGAGACAGACAGAAAGGCAGACAGACAGAAAGTGAGAATCACCCCCCAGGGGAAATGGCCACACCACAATCTCTTCTCCTACATTCTCCTCTCAGGGTTTTGCGTATGCACGCACACATGCCTGCTGTGAATTATAGCCATTGGGTCCAGGACCCAAACAGTGGTCAACTCTGTGGGAGTCCAGCGATGTAACCATTATGCCATCTGCTGGTACAAAGCCCTTTTAACAAAGGCACATCTGCTAGCTCGGGGCATGGGAAGAGACAAGAACATGTAAAGGAGGTTGGAATGCAGAGGAAAGGAGGATAATGACTGCTTCATTTTTATTATTTTATTTCAATAACTTAAGATCTTAACTGAAAATCTTAGAAAATTCTGTTCTGCTCACAAAATGGAATGTCCTAAAACCATTACACTTTGTTGATTTATGGAGCTGAAAATCAGTTGCTCTATAAAATAAGAATTCCACCATCTTTGGCTAGGTATCTGATTTGTTACTAAGGCTATTTAGATTCAAGAAACAGGGTCTAGGGACCAGCAGGTGGTGTGGAATTTAAGATGTTGGATCCCATATGGCCAACTGTATGGTTCAAGTCCCAGACCTGGTGGCTTAGAAATCATGCCAGGTATGCGTGGGTGCGTGTCCAAAATACCAGTAGGAGGATGGAGGAAAAGGGAATGCAGTGTGGCCATCTATCTTGGGGGATGATGTCACACTTTCTCTCTGGTGAGCACATACACACTACAGCAAAAAACTAAACACAGCCTATGTTGTGGGAAAGAGGGTCTGCTGCCTAGCTCTTGTTTTATACTCACCAGCCTCTGGTACCTGTTATCAGCTCTGTGTCAGCCCTGCTATTTCTCTAGCCAAACTACATTTCTTCCCAACCCTCTTTATCATCCCTCAACTTCTTATCAAGCCAAAATTATCTCCACACTATTTAGGTCTATGTCCTACACCTAAAATCTGATTCATTATCTTAGTCATTCTTAGCAGACTATCACCTCCTGGCTCCCCTTCTTTATTGCCTTTCTTAGGCCAACAACCATCGTTCTTGACCTTTACAACTAGATTAAACCTTATATGGTAGAAATAAACAATCTCCAAGCATAGTAATCCGGCACTACCTAAAACACTCGGACCAACTCTTCTCAATGCACCCTGCAAGTCAGAATCACCTCAACAGTATCTGAAAACTAGTGATACTCAGGGATCAAATCCTATCAATTAAGTAAGATTCTGGGGGAAGAGAAGGAAAACATCAATTGACTTGATATTCTTCACAACTAAAGGGAGGGAAAATATGTACAAGGAAGAGGAGACAGAGAAAAAATGGCAAAGCATAATTTAGAGATTCTAGTTCTACAATCCAAGGACAAATGATGGGAAAAAAGATATTAAATATTAAAAATAAAGCAATGAGACACATCTCTCTTGCTTAGTTATCAACATTACCAAATTTCCAAACATCTTTTTTCTTTTTTTTTTTTTTAAACAAATAACCTTAAAGGCAGGCAGAGCTACACAACTTTCTATTCAAAGTAAACAAAGCAATCAAAAGATCTGAGATTCAGCACCATAAAAATTAGCGATTAGTCTTTAATTCTTTAACAAAATTGCCATCCATCTCAACAAAGGAGTGGAAAGACATATTACATGTCATCTTTTTGACATGAGTCAAAGTTAGAGCACGTTCTCTAAGATATAATCCAGCTCAGAAACAGAGAAGGTCAGTGCTAATTCAGAAAACTCCTGGAAAAACTTACCTTGAATACTATTGGCCTTCACAAGGTGAGCACAGTCCATCAGCACGTCTTTTGGAATGTCTTCTATCTTCTCTCCCTGAAACACAAAAATAAACCACATGGTCCACTACTGGTTAACACTGGAGCACAATAAAAATGTAAAGAAAATATTTTATATATATATTTGACCAGAGAGAGACAGAGAAAGAGAGAGGGCAAGTGAGAAAGTAAGCCACCAGGTCTGGGACTTGAACTATGGCAGCCATGTGGGAGTCCAACACTTTAACCACCATGCCACTTGCTGGCCCTAGAAGCCAAACATTTAAAAAGGAAGTAAATTTACTGTGTCCATTTCAATGTGTATTTAAATCAACAGAAGGCAGTAATATGGAAAAATCTTAATAAATTTTAAAAAATGGGTTCTGAAAGAAAACTTTCAAAACATTAACTATATAATTTTGTCTGTGTAATTTTTGTTCTCTGTCTTCCATTCTTACTTTCAGAATCATCATGGGGAAATTGTGCCTATTTTCAACAGCTAAAGTCTTCCTGGCACAGATCCCTATGAATTTTCTTCCCCTCAAAGAGACAACTTGTATTGACAGTTGGTGGGTTTTCAGCCTTGAGGAAAAAAGCTCTTGGTGGGTTAGATCTCAACTATTCCCTCTATTCACTGTAAAGAAGAAATAACACAGAAATAAACATTAAAAAATAGAGGATTTGGAATTCAACTTTTTTTTTTTAAGTTTTGCAGTAGGGAGCATGTACTTGCTGGAAAGACAGAAAAGGAGGGCAAGTGAGAAATCACTCCCCGGGGAGATGACCATGCTGCAAATCCTTCTCTTTCATTTTCCTCTCTGGATATTCTGGGTGGACAGGCATGTGCCCACATGTGCCCACATGTGCTCAGCATGTTTTTCAAATCACCTGTCTGGGACTCGAACATGCAGCCATGTGGGGATCCAGTGCCTTAATGACCATATCACCTGCTAGCCTAGAATTTACCATCTTTTTTTTTTTTTTGAGAGATTTTCACTGTAGAGCACGTGCGCTCGCCAGACAGACAGAGAGAGACATAGAGACAGAAAGCGAGAAATCACCCCCCAGGGGGGATGGTCACGCCGCAATCCCTTCTCCTCCATTCTCCTCTCGGGATCTTGGGCACGCATGCACACGCGCCCGGCGTGAGTTTTAAGCCACCGGGTCCGGGACACGAACCGCGGTCGACTACGTGGGAGTCCAGCGACATAGCCACTACACTAACTGCTGGTTCCCGAGAATTTACCATCTTAATGACGCAATGTCATCATTATGAATATTAACTATCACACTAGACTATAATACTGGTGGGTCCCCCACTTAAGATGGTGCAATTTATGATGGTGTAAAAGCAATGCACTTTCAGTGGAAACCATATTCCAGATTTTCAACTTGATCATTCCCTAGGCTAGCAATATAACCCTCTTAAACTGCTGGGCAACAGCAGTGAGCCATAGCTCCCAGTCGGCCACATCATCACAAGGATTCACAATTATAAACAACTGATACTCTACAGTGTAGCATGCTGCCAGAGGATTCTGCCCAAATGTAGGCAAATATTAAGTATTCTGAGCATGTTTAAGATAGGCTAGGCTTGGGGCCAGCAGATGGTGTGGTGTTTAAGGTACTGGACTCCCACATGGCTGACCAGTTCAAATTTCGGACCCGGTGTGATGAAATTCACTCCTGGCACATTTGTGTGCATGCCTGAAATCCCAGGAGGAGAACAGAGAAGGGACTGTAGTGTGGCCATCCCACCTGAAGGAGTGATTTCTCACTTTTTCTCTCACTTTCTCCAGCAAGTGCACATATCCTATGGTAGAAACTTAAAAAACAGAAACAAAAAAATAGGCTTGGTTAAATTATAATGTTTCAGAGGTTAGGTCTGTTAAATGCACTTGTGACTTACAATAGGTTACAATAACTGACAATAGGTTAATTGGGATGTAAACCCATTTTTAAAATGTAATTATTTATTTTGTTCTTGCTATCAGGGGTGTGCACTTGTGGGGGCGGGGGTCAGGGGAGAGAAAGTGATAAATCACCCTCAGGGAGATGGCCATTTCGCAATCACTTCTCCATTCTCCTCTCATGAAGTTGGCTATGTGGGATCCAGCTGCCTTAACCTCCACACCACCTCCTGGCCCTGTACACCCATTTTACAGAATTTGTATAAAATATACAGAAGCTGATTTATTTTATTCTGAATAAAATAAAAATGAATAATTAAGAAAACAATAAAAACAAAAACACCTACCACTTTTTGAGTATGCACCACGTTCCAGGTACTAACTAAATAGCCCTAAGAAATGTGAAGGGTCTAGGATTCTCAATCTGCCAAGGCCAGAATTTGACTACAGGCCTTGTGCCATCTATATTAAGAGATAGAAAACCTGAAAGGTAAGGTTTTTTTTTTTTTTTTTTTTTTCTTTCTGTGGGTTTCAAAATCAAGCCCAGTAAAGAACACTGCTAAATGTCCATGATCTTTAAGATTTGGGTTAAAATCAACTGAATCCAAAAGAAATCAATGCATCTAGCACTAGGATATCCCAGGCATTTTTCCAAGTGCTTTAAGATATGCTTACTTATTTAATCCAATGACCCAGTAAGATAGGCCCTCAGGCTCTTTTACAGATGAGGAAACAAGTATAGTTTAGTAAGCAGCAGAGCCAGGATTCAAACCCTGCATACTGACTCCAGCATCTGGAGGCTAACCTCTTCACCTTACTGCATCTCCAACACTTATTTATTTTTTAGAGGTTTTTGCCTTAGAGCATGTGTGCTTGCTGGAGAGAGAGACAGAGACAGTGAGAGAGTGAGAAATTCCCCCTGAGGGGATAGCCACGCCATAATTCCTTCTCCTCCATTCTCCTCCTAAGATCTTGGGCATGCACAGATACATGTCCGGCATGATTTTCAAGCCACCAGGTCAAGGACTTGAACCGTGATTGGTCATGTGGGAGTCCAGTGATATAACCCCTACCATCTGCTGGCCCCTCCAACACTTACTTAGTACCTACAAAGTACAAGCTCTACTTTAGTCACTGCAGAAGAACAAACTGGTACAAGTTCCTCAAACAGCATGCATTTTCAAACTGAGCAGATTAATTTTTCCCCTATTTCCATTTTCTGACATGGGAGAACCCAAAGGTAAAAACTTAGTCTGTACCAAAGGGAAACCTGGTAACATAGTCTATTTTTCTAAATCTAATAGCTTCAAAATGGCAAAAAGCTGCCTAGAATTTAGAATTTTGCTCCAGCATAGAGTTCATAATCCTTCTCATTTCCTTTACAATACAGTCTTCAAAATTATAAATACTATAAGATGGGGCAAAATGCTTAACCTTGCTAGAAATGAAATAAACTTTATAGTCTTAATGAAATAGCATCTTGTATTCATTAAAATGGTCAAAAGATTTGTTTTTTTAAGTTATAAAACCAAAAATTTTCTCTATCAGATAGCATCTTAAATTAATACCATACTTTCAGAGGACAATCTGGCAAAAAAGAGTTGTGTGCGTATATACGTGTGTGTACCCCCGCCACACACACACACACATTTTGACTCAGTAATTCCATTCCTAAGAATTACTCAAAGAAAATAATTCAAAAGAAATCAGAAATGGTTCATAAAAGGATATTTCTTACTTGGGGTTTGCAATGCTGAGAAGCTGTAAATAATCTATATTCTGACAGAGCTGTCACAGTGATTGTGGCACATTATCAACTCAATGCTATAGTCAAAATAATAAATATGAAAATATAGTAATATGAAAAAGCTCATAATTGTCACTTTAAAGTACAGTCTATTCTGGCCCCCAATTTTTTTAAAATGCATGCACGGTTTTCTTGTAACACACATTTTCCATAAACTTTTTGAAGACATCCTGTATAACCAACCAGAGTATGCCAGGATGGAATGAAGATGGAAGCAAAATAATTTACCACATTGGGGCCAGCAGGTGGCATAATGGTTAAGGCGCTGGACTCCCAAGTGGCTGACCACAGTTCGAATCCTCAGCCTATCAGTTTGAAACTCATGCTGGGCACACGTGTGTGCCCAAAATCCTGAGAAGAGAATGGAGGAGAGGGGACTGTGGTGTGAGCATCCAGCTAGGGGATAATTTCTCACTTTCTGTCTCTCCAGCAAGTGCACATACTTTATAGCAAAAATCTCTCTCTCAAAAAAAAAAAAAAAATACCAAAAATGTAATTTATCAGATTACAAATGAAGGACATCGCATCACTGAAAGGAGTAATAGGAATAATAGAAGTAATGCAATCTAGTAGTTTCTCATGGCGATACAGGTTAATAGTGCTGCAATTACCTGCATGTACACTGGAGTCAAATAAGTAAATAGGAGGAGGATGACAAGGAGCCAGACTTCTCACTGTCAGAGAGAGAAGCTACAGATAAGCAAGGGAAAGGGAGCGAATAACTCTGTGGTAATGTATCAGGGTAGGAGACACCCATAAGAGCTCATGTTTAGCCTAACCCAGAGACAGATGGAGAGTTAGAGGAACAATTACAATACTTGTACATATTAATACATGGGTTAGTATACATACATACATTTCCTAGCTCTGTCAGCTGAGAGGGCCTAAGAGAAATGATAACCCAGTAGCAATGGGCATAATCCAGAGTCAGATCTTGATTTCAAAATGTCATTCACCAAAATAAAAGGAAGTAGGGCTCTCTGGAGAAATCACTGATTCTATAGCTGGAACAGGGGAAATACTGGATGAGCCTAAAGTACTCTTCAGTGCCAAAAAGTAAGGACACACTCAAAACGCAACAGGATGGGAGCATGTGAGAGAAATATAGGCACCAAGATGAAAGACCTCAAAGAGTTCCAGTCAAAGCTGAAGTAGTATGAGTCACAAAATAATACAATAGCAAAATATGAAATAAATATGTGAATCTATACCAATACAAATGATTGAACAAATCAGTGGAGAAGAGATAAATCTTTCTAGAAGAATCCCGAATATATGCAGACTTGCTGCATTCCAGGCAGTTTAATTCCATCCTCTGTATCCAGTACAAGCTGGACTTAATCACTTGCTTCCAAATAACAGAACACAGTAAAGGGAAGAAACGCAACTTCATAGTGGAGAAAACCAGCAAACACTATTCTAGCCAGACAGTTAAGGTTCACATCATCAATAAGTCATGTTAATTCATGTACTCCTCATATGAGGTGATGAGAAAGACACTTCACCTCTATACTGTTCTTTCCCCCAAATCCATAACCTTACCTAGTTATGAGAAAAACATTAGATAAACCCAAACTGAGTGACATTCTCCATTAAATAGCTGATTAGTACTTCTAAAAATGTCAAAGTTATTAAAAACAAAGAGAGTGAAAAACTATCACAGATCAAAGGACACTGGGCAAACATGACAACTAAATTGCTACATGGTGCCCTAGACTGGATCCTGAAATAGAAAGAGGACATTAATGAAAAGACTGGTAAAATTTGAATAAAATCCACAGTTTAGTTAATAGTAATATAAGAAGGTTTGTTTCTTTAAAAAAAAAAAAAGAATTATTAATTTAATTTATTATTATTAATTTTTAATTTGCTACAGGGCATGTGTGCTCACCAGAGAGAGAAAAAGCGAGAGAGAATGAGAAAAAAAGTAAGAAAGCGAGCCCACCAGGTCCAGGACTCGAACCATGTTTAGCCACCTGGGAGTCTAGCACCCCAACTATCATGCTACCTACTGACTCTGACAAGGTTAGTTTTTTTTTTTTAATTTTATTTATTCATTCATCTATTTTAATTTGACCAGAGAGTGACAGAGAGTGAGAGTGAGAGAGAGAGAGAGAAAGTTGGAAAGGAAGCCACCAGGTCCAGAGCTCAAACCGTGGTCAGCCATGTGGGAGTGTCCAGCACCTTAACCACTATGCCACCAGCTGGTCCCCGACAAGGTTAGTTTCTTAATTTGATAAATCTACCATGGTAATTTAAGATGTTAGCAATAAGAAGAAACTAGGCAAGTGATATATGAGAACTGTATCCTTGTAACTTTTCTGTAAATCTAAAATTACCTCAAAGTAATAAGTTTATTTAAAAGAAATGCATACACATTGTATGATTCAACTACATAAAATATATAGACAGATTGAGGAAATAATGGTATTATAGAACTAGGGAACATTAAATCTTTCTTCCTTTATTTACTAACATGCTGTTTAAACTTTCCAAAGAAGCCCCTGATAACTGCAAACATCAGCAGAAGAATCCCCTGCACCTTAGAAAAAGGAACCACACAGGAACTTCACAGGAGAAGACAGAAAGACGGTAGTGCCAACTGAACTGAAAGGTAGAGCATGCAGAGGTGGCAGACAACACGTCTGAACTGGCATGACATGCAGTGCTTCCAGCTGAGAAACATGTATTGTCTCTCTTTCTAAGTCTCAGAAATCACCCAGAATTTTCCTTAGTGATTTTCTGCATCAGAGAGAAGGTATCTCATTTGCTGACTTTAGATTTTCATACATATTACTTTAAGTAATTTAATTGCAGAAGAATGATAAAGAACATGATGCTCATCACTAAGAAAAAATTGTGAAACCATGTTGAAATTTAGTTACCTTATGTAATCGAAGGTATACATGTGCTGAAGAGAGTTTGTCCACGTGAAACCTACAAAGAAGGAAAACCACATTTAGTGAGAGGTACAGACAACCATCTCCTCAGGTCACTTGCATGTGAAGCATTCCATTCCCAAACGTACCCACTCAGTACCTACTCCATGCTAGGCTCGTGGGGAATACAAAACAGTCACCATCTCCAAGGAACTCACTACCAACTTTAAGAGGTCACAGAAACACTGAAAAGTTATGTAGCTGTATGTGACGAATGTGAAGATAAGCAGTAGCAAAAACAAATATTAAATGCTCTCAGAAGGGTGACTTTTCTATGATAAAAAAAGTTATCATGGAAATTCTTCAAGAAAGGATTGAGATCTCTCCTGGCTGAAGTACAGGACTTACAGAAAAACAAACAAACAAACAAACAAAAACAGGGAAAAGAATTTCAGATGAGAAAGGAAAGGAAGGAAGGAAGTCACTGAGACTCCAGTAGTGCAAGCCTGGGATACTTGCCGGAACACAGTCTGGAGAAAAAGGTAAGGGTTTTATTTGGGACATCCTGAGTTTCAAGCGATGAAAAAACAATCCAAAGAGAATGTGAAGTACAAAGGTGGAAGAGTCAGGTGAGTTCTAAAGACAATAAGCAGAATCATCATTAATTAGGCTAGACCAACCATTCAAGATTGTGAAAAAGGATCTCTAGGTATCCACAGACACCAATTTGTTTAGTACAAACTCTTAATGAAATGAAAAACCAAGTCATAATTTATTGGATGTGAGCTGTAAATAGGATATTTCTCTTCCAATTAAATATACTTTTTATAAAAGGGTAAAGGCTGTGGTAAATTAGCTTTTATGATATATCCAAATAGGTAACCTTTCCTATACAGGTATATAAACTTTGAAACTGATACTCCAAAAACTTACAGCAGGTAATCACCAGGCTAATCCAGCTATTCTCACCTTCCTTAAGAGTCTGAACCTTTCTCGACTTTAAAAATAAAAAATAATTCAGCTGAAGGTGCCAGGTGTTTAATATGAGATAACCAGAAATCACTTATTTTTGTTTGAGAGGTTTATGCTATAGGGCGCGTGCGCTCGCCCAAAAGACAGAGATAGAGAGACAGAAAGCGAGAAATCATCCCCCGGGGGGATGGCCATGCCGCAATCCCTTCTCCTCCATTCTCCTCTCGGGATTTTGGGCACGCACACACATGTGCCCGGGGTGAGAAAAGAGATCCAGAAAGAGAACTGTGGCAATAGCCTGAGGGGCAAAGTGACTTGAGGCTGAGACCTGGAAGGAAGAGAAAGCAGCGATTTAGAACTGGACCTGAGCCAGTAATAACCAGAGTAGACCTGTTATTTTCTTTATCTCAGTGATCTCATCAGAAAAATAGGCATATTTTTCACGGGGTTATTGTGAAGTGTATTAGTGGAGGGCAACACTTAGTAGTATTTGGCATATGGTTAAACGCTCAATAAATGTTCACTATCACAATAAAGCAGTAGGATCCAAGTGCTTATCTTCATGAACAGCATTTGGTAGCAGGTGCCAGGAGTTGGGGAGACAATACCCCACTCAACAGGCAGAATTAGACCTCAGGAGAGATGTTCCTAGGGCCAGAGTAAGTGATGGAAACAACAACAAAAAATAACTATGAGTGTGAGAAGACAGAAAATTAAAGCACCAGGAGCCTGTGCCCTCCTAAAAGGTCCTAGGTCTGATGGGCAGGGAAAGTCACATGGCATTCTAAAACAGAAAGAGGAAACAATTCAGCAAAAATTAAGGGTTTTTTTGGTTTATTTGTTTTGTGTCTTTTTGGACTAGGTTTTATGAGTAGCAAAATAAATTATCTTAGAGGGAGACTTAAAAATCATATCTTAAAGTTTCCATAAATGACCTTAGAAGGAATAGGGGTTGGACCAAGATGGTAAACTCACTAGGATATTTAGAAGTCAAACTGTTTCCTTTAGAGCTGCATCTGGTCAGATGCTACATCTATTCTATCCACATGGGTGCCTGTGTCTAATTTCTTTACTGCTTCTCATGAAGTCTTCACCCAGCCACTCAATAAGAGTGGTCCGAATGTTTCAGCGCAGTGGTCTTGGTAACTTCCTACAAGAAGACAGTTATAAGGTAAAAGAAGACCCATCTATTTTCAGGCCTGAGATCTAACCCAAAACATCATTCCCAACTTGTGGATATATAAATAAAGGGGACTGTCAATTGGTTCAATTTAACGTTGAACACCCATGAACAAAAACACAAAGCAAATGCTCTCGTTTTAATCATAGGAGGTAGATGGCTGGTCAAGTCTAAGAAAGTAAATGATGATCCACAGAAAGCAAAACCAAAATTGTTACTTACCAAATATCTTCGGGCCAGCCATACTTTATTAGATCTTCATCTATGGTGAGATACAAGAGAACAAAGAACTGATAAGAAAAACTCAAATGAAGATATGTCAGGGTTTTTAAGAAGTCAGGGAGGGGAGAAAGACCAACCCCTTCCACAACAGTTTCTCTCCTTTAATGGAAGAAGGAATTACTCAGAACGGCCTTAGTGCTTGAAAATATAGAAAAATAAACATTTTTATAATTGAGTGATTAAAAACTATAATTCTGTAATACTTGTAATCTAAAACTCAAAGATGTTTCTATTGAAAGATAATAAAATACTGACAAATCAAAGCAACTGAGAAGTTAGATGTTTTAGATTGCTGATTCGTTATATGAACTTAAAAGGTTAAAATGACTGCTAAAACTTCGAAAAGATGGATTGCATTTTATTTCTTTTAAGAAAAAAATAACTATAAAATTATGAAAAATTAGAAACAGAACAAATTATTAGGAATATGGAGGAAAATAAAATCACCTAAAATTTGGTCATGTATGGAAATAAAATACCAAATGAAATGGCTAAAAGGGTGAAAAGCAATTACCTTAGGATAGGGGAGGACACAGGTATTGGGAAGGATGGTGTGGGGAAACTGATGCTTTTTATTGTAAGCATTCTATATTATTTGACCTTCTTTTTAAAAGAGGTTTTTGCCTTAGGGTGCAATTACTGGGGAGAGACAGAGACAGTGAGAGGGAAAGTGACAAATCACCCCCCAAGAGGAATTGCCACACTTCAACCCCTTCTCACTCTCCTCTTGGGATCTTGGGCACACACTCACATGTGCCTGATATGATTTTCAAGTCTGGAACTCGAACTGAAGTCGGGCATGTGGGAGTTCAGTGATGTAACCGCTACACCATCTGCTGGCCCCACTATTTGATTTTTTAAACTATTTGTTAGACAAAAATTAAAATTTTTAAAGTTCTTTGGAAACAATGACTACTTAATTCTATCATACGAATGAACTTTTCTTAATGACCTGGGTTATTTCTAATTATAAATGCTTCAGTAAATTTTATTGAAGATGTCCATATTCATGTTTTTTTTTCCTTAAAGTATATTTCTAAAAGCTGATGTATTAGTTCAAACTCTATGCACATTTATAACACCATAATAAGTATCACTATGGAAAGATTCTATCAATACATACTTTTAATGGCCAGATTAGTGATTAGTAAATACTTCTGTATTAAAACAGCACTTGAAAAAGTTTAAGCTAAACAAAATAATTCACTTGTAATAATTGACAATGAAAAATCTACATAATCCAAATGGGGTGTTTATTATCCAGAAAAGTAAAATAAATAAATAAATAAAATGACAACTCATAGATGAGGGCACTTGGAGCAGCTGCAGACACCCTGAGCTTTCCAAAGGGCTTTCCTCCAGCTTATGTGAGGAGCTGTGCAAACGACAGCTGATAGGTGACCAGAAAAAGTGAAGGGAAATATAAAAACCTCTTTTTTCCTCAGTTAAGCAATGTTTGGCTCCCTCCTGACACCTGCTGGCTCATGAAATAAAAAAGATCTAAAAGCATTTTAGTCAAAGTAACTTGTTCCATTAAAAATTCATTTATGTTCCACCCAGTTCTGAGCCTGAAATCACCAAGGCTATTAGAAGAATGTGTGATGTATTAGAAGTGCTGGACAACAGAGTGCTTTTAAAAAAATAGTGGCTTTGCTTACAAGGCACAGTAGGAAAAGGGCATACCTCCATAAGACTCCAAGGGTTCCTGGGGGGAAAATGTTCAAAACATGGTTTTTTTTTGTTTTTTTTTTTTTTTAAAGATTTTTGCCATATGGGATGTGTATTATTTTTGCTCCTTTTATTTTTTTTTAAGTAAGCTTTATTTTTCAGAGCAGTTTCAGGTTCACAAGAAAACTGATCCACACTTACTTCTGTGTGTGAGCCCAGCTGAATGCCATGAAAGCACAGATTAAATCTTCCCCTTTAATACCTCAGAGACTGGCATATGGCCCCACTTAGATAAGCCTCCAGCAAACAGTGAACAAGAAGGAAGAAAAAAAAAAAAAGACATAGTGGGAATGTCACTGGCATAGCTGCCTTAGGTCACCACTACTACCAGCCTATCTTTGTACACGGATTCTTTTTTTTTGTTAAGGTTTTTGCCATGTGGCACATCTGCTTGACGGAGACACAGAGAGAGAGAGAGAGGCAAAGTGAGAAATCACCTCCCGCCCCCCCCCCCCCCCCCCCCCCGGGAGGTGGCCAAGTGACAATCTGTTTTCCTCCATTCCTCTCTCAAAATTTTGGGCATGCACGCACATGTGCCTGGTGTGAGTTTCAAGTCGCTGGGTCCAGGACTCGAACCAAGGTTGGCCATGTGGGAGTCCAGCACCTTAACCTCCATGCCTCTTGCTGGTCTCTAGAAAATGTATATGAGCAAACTATCCATGGATTTCAAAATCTTCTACACCAAAATAAATTCATATTTCAATTCCATTTTCCCATATTTGAAGTCACTTAATAAATAAAGCCCTGCTCTACAGATTGCACAATGCAAAACTTGCACAATTGAATGTAGTAACTCTGCTTTAGTTCTTCTCGGGAACCTAAGTCTTAGATTCTCATGCTTGCTATGGTAGAAAGAAAACGAGACTTGGTCAGACTTGCATTCTTACCTACTGAAGAGATCTAGGACCTTAATTACCTTGCCTTACTATTTAATGTAACATAGGGAGATATAGTATCCCTTCCTTAGCTATATTAGGAAGATGCTCTGAGAACACAAAATTACCAACAATTATTTAAGGTTTACTAGAAAAAATATAAAACTGAAATGTCAATACACTGTAGACTACTTTATCCTTAAAAGTTATACCCAAAGTCAATGGGATAAAATTATTGGAAACTTTTAAACAGACATTAGTTTTGGTAAATTTTGGTTTTCTCTCTTAGCTAGGACACAATACTGTGCTTATGACAACCATTCTTGGTTTTATTTCATTACTGTCAAAAGTCTCATACTAAAATATAATTTGCCTCTTTTAAAGGAATATAAAGGATCAAGGTCATTGCTGTCAATTTCAGATGGCACCTAGTTTTAGAAGGGGTGGGGGTGAGGGGAGGTAAGGAAAAGCAATACTTGAATATTAAAAAAAGGTAACTACCTTGAATTAACCAGCTCTCAGCCTACTGAGGCAGTTATCCCGAGTGGAGTGTTCCCATGGGATGAAAAGGAGGAAGTACTGGAGAGCTAAACAAACTCCAGAGATGACAATCACCAGTTACTGAGTACCTGCTATGAGCACTCAACATACGTTCTTTCATTTGACCTTCACAGCCCTGCAAGACAGGATTACCTTCTGAGTACCATCCCACAATCCTTTTCTAACATCAAAGGAATCTGAAGTCTAAGAGCTTAACTCTAGCTAGTTTGCCAAAGAGCTGAGATTGGCCTGAACTCAAAGCTGTCTTTTCTAAAACATTACATTACCACATGAGAAGAGCAGCAGTGTTTTCCAAGCAGTGTTATACATATTTTATACATAACAAAATAAAAATAATGCTGTATTTTCTCCAGGTACCCTTGCTGTGCTTTCTCCCACCCCTCACCTCAACGTTCCACACTGTGAAGATCAGTGCTATAAACCGATTGCTCTCTTGGTTATCCAGAAAGCTCAACTTCACTTTGGTCTCCCTCTTCACTTGCTTAACCATAAAGACCATCCCTGAAGGCAGTGTTTTTCTTTTAAACTGTAGTTCAAGTTCACTAGTGGGCTCCAAAATAATTTAGTAGGTTAGTCTCCCTAATCCTAACCCTAGCTTTTAAAAAAAATGGGAGTGGGGAGAATAAAAAATAAACAATACAGGGCCAGCTGGTGGCATGGTGTTTAAGGCACTGGATTTCCGCATAGCTGATTACGGTTTGAGTCCTAGACCTGGTGGCTTGAAAATAATGCCAGCCT
Source organism: Tupaia belangeri chinensis (assembly GCF_000334495.1). NCBI lineage: Eukaryota > Metazoa > Chordata > Mammalia > Scandentia > Tupaiidae > Tupaia > Tupaia belangeri. The sequence goes on along the minus strand of NW_006159863.1, from coordinate 1,321,889 downwards.
TGTATGTGCATGCCCAAAATCTCAGCAGGAGAAAGGAGGAGAGAGGACTGCAGTGTGGCCATCTTCCTGGGTGATGATATCTCTCTCTCACTTTGTCTCCCACAGTGAGCACATGAGCCCTACAGCAAAAGTAAAAGTTTTTTTTTTTTGGAGAGATTTTTGCTATAGGGCACGTGCGCTCACCAGACAGAGACAGAAAGCGAGAAATCCCCCCCCGGGGGGTTGGCCACACTGCGATCCCCTCCATTCTCCTCTTGGGATCTTGGGCACGGCATGCACATGCGCCTGATGTGAGTTTCAAGCCACCGGGTCCGAATGCAAACCGCGGTCGACTACGTGGGAGTCGAGCGACATAGCCATTACGCTAACTGCTGGTCCCAGCAAAAGTAAAAGTTTTAAAAATGGTAAAAAAAAGAAAAAAAAATGTATGAAGTGATCTCTTTAAAGTCCAAACCATATAGGATTTTTAATTGATGTAAATAAGCATAGGTTACCCTCTGACTCATATTATTCTAAATCAAAAGATTCTACAAAATCCTCTGGGAAATAAAAGCTTCTAATCAGCAACAGATAATGTCAATACACTGTAGACTACTTTATCCTTAAAAGTTATACCCAAAGTCAATGGGATAAAATTATTGGAAACTTTTAAACAGACATTAGTTTTGGTAAATTTTGGTTTTCTCTCTTAGCTAGGACACAATACTGTGCTTATGACAACCATTCTTGGTTTTATTTCATTACTGTCAAAAGTCTCATACTAAAATATAATTTGCCTCTTTTAAAGGAATATAAAGGATCAAGGTCATTGCTGTCAATTTCAGATGGCACCTAGTTTTAGAAGGGGTGGGGGTGAGGGGAGGTAAGGAAAAGCAATACTTGAATATTAAAAAAAGGTAACTACCTTGAATTAACCAGCTCTCAGCCTACTGAGGCAGTTATCCCGAGTGGAGTGTTCCCATGGGATGAAAAGGAGGAAGTACTGGAGAGCTAAACAAACTCCAGAGATGACAATCACCAGTTACTGAGTACCTGCTATGAGCACTCAACATACGTTCTTTCATTTGACCTTCACAGCCCTGCAAGACAGGATTACCTTCTGAGTACCATCCCACAATCCTTTTCTAACATCAAAGGAATCTGAAGTCTAAGAGCTTAACTCTAGCTAGTTTGCCAAAGAGCTGAGATTGGCCTGAACTCAAAGCTGTCTTTTCTAAAACATTACATTACCACATGAGAAGAGCAGCAGTGTTTTCCAAGCAGTGTTATACATATTTTATACATAACAAAATAAAAATAATGCTGTATTTTCTCCAGGTACCCTTGCTGTGCTTTCTCCCACCCCTCACCTCAACGTTCCACACTGTGAAGATCAGTGCTATAAACCGATTGCTCTCTTGGTTATCCAGAAAGCTCAACTTCACTTTGGTCTCCCTCTTCACTTGCTTAACCATAAAGACCATCCCTGAAGGCAGTGTTTTTCTTTTAAACTGTAGTTCAAGTTCACTAGTGGGCTCCAAAATAATTTAGTAGGTTAGTCTCCCTAATCCTAACCCTAGCTTTTAAAAAAAATGGGAGTGGGGAGAATAAAAAATAAACAATACAGGGCCAGCTGGTGGCATGGTGTTTAAGGCACTGGATTTCCGCATAGCTGATTACGGTTTGAGTCCTAGACCTGGTGGCTTGAAAATAATGCCAGCCTTGTATGTGCATGCCCAAAATCTCAGCAGGAGAAAGGAGGAGAGAGGACTGCAGTGTGGCCATCTTCCTGGGTGATGATATCTCTCTCTCACTTTGTCTCCCACAGTGAGCACATGAGCCCTACAGCAAAAGTAAAAGTTTTTTTTTTTTGGAGAGATTTTTGCTATAGGGCACGTGCGCTCACCAGACAGAGACAGAAAGCGAGAAATCACCCCCCGGGGGGATGGCCACACTGCGATCCCTTCTCCTCCGATCCCTTCTCCTCCATTCTCCTCTTGGGATCTTGGGCACGGCATGCACATGCGCCTGATGTGAGTTTCAAGCCACCGGGTCCGGATGCAAACCGCGGTCGACTACGTGGGAGTCGAGCGACATAGCCATTACGCTAACTGCTGGTCCCAGCAAAAGTAAAAGTTTTAAAAATGGTAAAAAAAAGAAAAAAAAATGTATGAAGTGATCTCTTTAAAGTCCAAACCATATAGGATTTTTAATTGATGTAAATAAGCATAGGTTACCCTCTGACTCATATTATTCTAAATCAAAAGATTCTACAAAATCCTCTGGGAAATAAAAGCTTCTAATCAGCAACAGATGGTCCAATTAGTTCAAATATTATTTGATATACAAAATTTTCTAAAGTTACATAATCTGAAATTCTTTTTGAGGGGACTTGTTTCTGAAAAGCTGACTTATCAGAAGTAGTTAGCTGAAAACTCATATCCAATTGGGCCAGCAGGTGGTGCGGAAGTTAAGGCGCTGGCTCCTACTTGGCTGACTGTATGGTTGGAGTCCAGGAACTGGTGGCTTGCAAATCACACCGAGTGCATGTGTATACATGCCCAAATCCCAAGAGAAAACAGGCAGAGAAGGGACTGTGGCATGGCCATCCACTCAAGGGGGTGAATGCTCACTTTTCTTCTCTATGCCTTCTAATAAAACTAAAACAAAAGCCAACCAATAAATCAGGGATGAGGAGTGTGGTTGAGAGAAGACAATACTTACCTGTTGGAAATTTCAAAATTAAATGTCTTTGAAAACTTACTTTCATATTTATCCTTTCCCATGTAAATAGTGTAAGCAGATGAATTAACTAAGAAAAAACAAAAACAAAAGTAATTAGATAAGTCCATTTCCAGCAAAACTGAGTAATTACAACTGAACACTATAATGACTTACAATTTTCTTTTGTTATAAATACATTATCAAGACACCAATTAAAACTGAATAAAGTCTGTTTACTAGAAAATAATATGCTGCAACATTAATTTCCTAATTTTGAGAATGAAGATGCCTTTTGATAAGTGAATACTCTTGATTTTAGGGAAATAAAAGCTGAGGTAGTAACTTACAAGAAATGGTTCAGAAAAAAGTGTGTATAGAGAGAAAAAAAGAAAGATAAAAGAGGGCAAGAGACAGGCAAACGTGGTAAGATATTAGAATGTGGGGTATTTGCTAGAAGGACATACAGAAAATCTTATTGTTTAAGCAACTTTTCTAAAGGACTGAAAGTAGATGTCAAAATAGAAAATTTAAAATAAAAAGGAGCATGACTGCTGGGCAAGAAATCTGAATGAAGCACCTTTCAAGTTAAAGGGAAGGAAAAATGGACTTATTCTAACACATTTGTTATTATCACCAAATAATATAATAATTCTTACTATGGGAATTGGTCATTTTGGAGATACCTAGCTCAAGTGTAGCAATCAACCTAATTTTGAAGGTGTGAATAATTTATAGAGCAACCTATATTGAGACAGATGACATTATCAGGTACTAAAAGTTATAAGTAGTCTTAATGACTAAATAGACTTAGTTCTGATTTCAAAAGCTCCCTGTTCATTTTGTAAGTAGATATTTTGTGGGTCCATAAACCAGACGGTCTTGAATTTGATACTAGAAATACATGAAGACAAATGAATGTTCTATTATTCTGAGAGCATGAAAGAATGAAAATTGAACAGACTGTAGTCAGCAATACTAACCTTAGTAAAGCAAACCACTCCCTATAGAGATTTTCCTTCCATTTTTCAAAAGTTTTTATCCAGTAAACCATTAATTAAAAAAATCTGGTTAGGGACCAACAGGTGGCATGGTGGTTAAGTTGTTGGACTCCCACATGGCCAACCATGATTTGAGTCACAGACCTGGTGGCTTGAAAATCATGCCAGGTGCACGTGTGTGTGTGTGTGTGTGCAAAATCCTGAGAGGAGAATGGAGAAGAAGGGATTGCTATGTGGTCATTCCTCTAGGGGGGGTGGGGTGATTTCTCACTCCCCTCTGGCCCCCCTGGAGAGTGCATGTACAAAAACATTGAAAAAAAAAAAAAAAGCAACTGGCTATTCATACAAACTTATTTCCTGAAGATTCTGTTATATAGAAGTTTTTTTTTTCTTCACTGAGGATATGTAACTTTTGATGGAAAAGTTATGAGTTTCCCATTAACTTTGCACTTTAGAAAGACTGACTGCACAAGTGCAGTTTTATTAAGAGTTAGAGAGCAAATATTTTCCATCAAGAAGTGTTCTGACATTTTACTGGAAACTAATGAGAAAAATAGGATCCACAAATCTGCTTCAGCATTCTGTTCTATTAAGGGAACCTGTGTATGTACAACTAGTGTTTAAAGAATTGAGGATAATAAAGCAGCTAACGTAAAATCTATCTAGTACCAATTAGCTTATCTGTATTTTATTTTTGTGTTGGGCATATTTGTGTTGTTGGCAACTCTCACACATGGAAAAATTACAAAGAGGAGGGTCAGAAAGAAGGACACACTTGCCAGTGATTTGAAGATGGCTGAAGGCTAGGGGGTGAATTACAGCTTCAGGGACCTGCTGGGGCTGCTGTCTGTCTCTCCCTCATGGAATAAACTTTAAAAAAGGGAAAAGCTAAGCTAAAATTTCTCTTACCTCATAACTAGAGAACAGAACAAAGATGAAATTGCCTATGACACTGATAAAGGTGTATGATTTTTTAGGCTACTTTTGAATTTTGTTTCTGGCAAATTTATTCATATGGGTTAAACAAACCAAAACTACAGAGGCAGAGAAACAGCTTATGGCATGCTGTGGAAATCTACACTACTGAGAAAAAACAATGAGATGCTAACAGTGTGATGAAATAGGAGGAACAAGGACTTGTAATAACTTTCTAGAACCTCAATTTCTCATCTCTACAGTAGCACCCTATTCAAAATCAGCAAACACAGAGCTAGTTTCTCTTAAATTTTACCACCAAAAAGAATGCAGATAGAGTGAGCAACAGAACAGTGCACTATAAAAGTAAAAAAAAAAAAAAAACAAAAAAACAACATTTGTTTTATTCATCAAACATTTACTAAGATCCATTATGGGGGGCAGTAAATGGTGTGGACGTTAAGTTGGCTGGATCCCACATGACCAGTTGTGCAGTTTAATTACTGGATCTGGCAGCTTGAAAAATATATTGGTCGTGTGTGCAAGTATGCCTCAAATACTGAGAGTGGAGAAGGGATTGTGGAGTGGTCATTTCCCTTGGGAGGTGATTTCTCATTTTTCTTTATGTCTTTCTCAGGTGAGCTCACACCCTGTATCAAAAACTAAAAAAAAAAAAAAGTTAGGAAAATAACTAAAAAGTTCCTGTTCCTTCCCTCAATTCACTAAGGGCACTTGTGCTGGGGTAGGAGTTGGGGGTATATTAGAGAGAAGGGAGAGGAAAGGGGAAGAGAGGTAGGGACAGTGAGAAAACATCCCCCCATGGGGGACAGTCATGCCACAATCCCTTCTCCATCTCTCCCTCCTTTATGGAGTTTGGGCATGCAAAAACATGGGCCTGGACATGCACCTGGACATATGCCTGTCATGTTTCTCTAGCCACTGAGTCTAGAATCCAACTGAGCAGTCAGCCATGTAGAGTCCAGCCACCTTAACCATGAGGTCATGGGATGGCCCAAAGCAGTCCACTTTTTTTAAGATTTTTGTCATAGGGGCTTAGGGGATTCTACAATAGTGAGATGGATGGAAAGTGAGAAATCATACCTTGCCCCTGTCCCTTTATGGCCATACCTCAATTGCTTCTCCATTTCCTCCTGGGATCTTGGACACTGGTGCATATGCAACCCAGCATGATTTTAAAACCACTGGGTCCAGACTCAAACCATGGTCTACCATGTGGGAGTCCAGCTCCTTAACCACTATGCAACCTGCTAGCCCTGGCAGCCCTCCTTTAATACCACGTGATGAGCGCAATGCAGAGGCCTATAAGGGACACTAAGGGGGTCCCCAAAGAGGCATACTTAAGCAACCTTATGGCAAGAGCTGGAGAAGGAAAGGCATCCTGGAAAAATCAGGCCAAAGCTGTCCTAACAGGAAAAAAAAAAAAAAGAATTGAGAATTGATTCTAGGTAGGAGGAACATATGCATAGAAAGTCCAAACTCTCCATTTCCTGGGAACTAAAGTCACCCTCTATTTGCCTGCCAAAAACAAGTCAGAAACATTATCAAGTCACTTTTCAAAATCTGTGACATCGACTCTATTCTATGAGGGGCTACGCTGACATTCTAAGATCTTTTTATTGCTTTCCTTTGCACCCCAGGCCCTACAACCTTTTCCTAGGATAAGGCACACTTCCTGTAAGGCAGAGTTGCCAACAGGTGTTTCCTTTCTTAACGTGAGTAATTTTCAGGGTGGTCTGAATAAACGTCGCAGGGCGAGAAGGGGACTTGGGACGGGGGATGATGAGCCCACAAACTGCCCACTTTGAAGGAGTGACAGGAGACCTTTCCATTTGGGAGATGGACCCACCCCGGATGCAAAGACGGCAGAGCCATTGCACCTCCGCGGTCCCCAGGCCCTCTCAAGGGGATGCCTGGGAACGATAAGGCAGCCCCGAAAGACAGACGCGCGGGGAGCCCAGAGGCGCGGAGACACTCGCCGCCAACCAGGCGCTTTAGAGCAACATCCTGGCGCAGCGGCGGCCCGGGGGTTCCCACTTCGGGCCCCTCTACGGGACCGGCTCCGGCAGGCCGCGGTGCCCACTACCCGCCGCTGCTGGT
>NW_006159863.1:1312306-1312589 GCF_000334495.1 Tupaia belangeri chinensis | reverse complement strand
CCGGCCGGCGCGGGGCCGCGTTGCCCACCCCCCGCCGCTGCTGGTGAAGTAGAAGACCATGATCCCGGCGGCCGCGCGGCGACCCCAGCGCCGAGCAAACAGCACTCCACTCGCGGACCTCTGGCTACCAGGAGCCCCCGACTGCCTGTCCCCCGGAACCCCTCCGCGCACTTCCGGCGGATGCCGAGTCGCGTCATAACGACGGCCCGTCGGCGCCATATTTAATCCTGGCGAGGGGAAGGGTGTTGGCAGGGGGCAGAGGGCAAAGGGCGGTGAGGGAAAG
>NW_006159863.1:1308133-1312189 GCF_000334495.1 Tupaia belangeri chinensis | reverse complement strand
GTGGTGGTTGGAAAACAGGGAGGAAGAAAGTTCTTCTTCTTTGAATCTGTAAAAGAAAAATGCTATTGGCGGACCTTATTTTCCATCGAGTGAGTGGTCCTGTCTTGAGGATTATTAGTTGATTTTATCTGCTTTTTCTTACCCGACTATGGGCTCTATGAGAGCAGAAACTGGTACCTTTTCTACTGAGCTTATCAGGTGCTTAGCACTTAGGAAGAGGTCATACATTTTTGAATGAAACAAATTCCTGTATTTGTTATTCTCCACTGGGCAAATTCTGGTCTCTGTTAAAAAATATATGAGACCATATTTTGGACTGATTTCTTGCACTAGTTCTCAACACACCGGACCAAATCAAAATGGATTCACTGATGCAAAGTGCCAATCATCAAACTAAACCTTGAAGAAGGCACATCCCAAGGCAGCCTGTGGCTTGGTGGTTAAGGCCGCTGGATCCCTGGTGGCTGATTGCCAATATGTCCTGAACTCAGTGGAAACGGGTGAACACAGTGGTGTGTGATTAGAGCGTGACCATTCACCTAAGGCAGGGATTTCTCACTTTCCCTCTCTCTCCCTCTCTCTCTCCTTCTGGCGAGTTTACGTGCTGTATGGCAAAAACCTTGAAAAAGGTTGAAAATGCATGTTGGGCCCACAAAGATGTACAACAATTAAATGTAAAAAATTATAAAACTAGATAGAAAAAATACAAAAAAGATAAATGACAGTAATATGTAAAGTAACATATACATTTACATATTCGGGTAAAACCTTTCATGAGTCACTTACAGATATGAGTATTTTCATCATTTATGGTTGCTGTCCCCTTGCCAAAATGATTTTTTTTTTAAAAGAGCCTTGTATTGGGGAAGGTGACTAAATAAAGACATAGAAAAGTTTAAAAAAATTGAAGAGGCACCTAGAGTACTACCAACTTTAAAAGGCAAAACTAACAATCAAGTTTCACACGTGAAAATAAATGCCTTAAGAATCCCCAAGAGGCTAATTTACAAAACCTTACAGAGACCTCAGAACTGTACCGAGCGTTCCAATGGGCCAAAAAATACAATCCCCAGAATGCACCTAAACGGGGGCCGGAACGTAGCCCGACATTGTTGCAAGGGGTTGTGGGAGACGTGGTTTCCCAGAGGAGACGCTTGTGGTTTTCCTAGGGCGGGAGAATCTTGATGACGTCTTCTAGGTGGGCGGGGCATGGTCCAGCGAACGGCCAATCACCGAGACAGCCCTTGGAAGCTCTGAGCGGCCACGAATCCGCACGCAGCGGCTTCCGCCTAGACTGGCGCGCGATCATTTGAATATAGCCCGGGAGGGACTGGCTTGGCTGAGGAGAGGACTCCTGCTCGGAGGCGCAGGTAACCCCTGTGGAGGGTAAGGCGGAGGGTGGGAGTCCCAGGAGGTTCTGGAACGTGGGAAAGAATGTCAAGAAAAAAGACTTTGCTCTGGGCTCCGCGGGCCCAAGACCGAAACTAGCAGCGGTTCTCTGCCTTTGGCGGCACCAGGTTTCCAACTTCCTGACGCGGGCGTTGTGCCCTGACAGGATCGGGGAGAGGGCCGCTCTGCTCACACCTTTCTTCCCTTAAGTTGCAGCTTGACATTAATTCCCAGAGACCCTGGTGTGTTTGTTTATTTAGCCTCGAAGTCACACTTGTGTACTTTTGTGGGAAGAATATCTCTATTTCCAAAGGAAAAGGAGTCAACTTTTTTTTTTTTTTGAACAACATATCTTTTACTTGAGAGTTAACGTTCGCGGTTGTGTATTTTCCGCAGCCTTAGAAGGTCGAAGTGTTACATAAACGAGACAAGCAGCTTCCTCGGGCTCCTCAGGTGGTACAAAGAGAGAGGAACGTGCTTTACCTATTTTTTTGCTGGGCTCTGATGAAAAGTTACGATTTCTGCTTTCATGGAACACATTACCGGCTGTTGAGATGTTTAAACAACAAGAAAATGTGTTAAATGGAATATCAAGGAGGCATTAGGCTGCAGTAGAAACTAAGGACATCTTAACAGTGCCAGGGTGAAATGAGAGCAGTGTCAAGGAGGGCTTCCCAGAAGATAGAATTAGACTTGGTATGAATTCATATGGGTAATTAAAGGTGAAAGTGTGTCCTCAGTTAAGTTAAAAACTGTTTCCTCTGTAGGATTGTTTTCTAGCTTGAGATATATATATTATTACTACTTTTATTGCCTGTTCTTATTTGCTAGTGTAGTGTAGTATGCTGTTTTAGATTATTTAAATTTTTATTAATTTTTAAAAGCCTTTTTCTGATCTCTTTTTTTTTTTTTTTTGGAGAGGTTTTCGCTATAGGGTGCTTGCGCTCGCCAGACAGACAGAGAAAGACATAGAGACAGAAAGAGAGCAATCACCCCCGGGGGGGATGGTCACGCCGCAATCCCTTCTCCTCCATTCTCCTCTCAGGATCTTGGGCATGCACACACACACGCCCAGTGTGAGTTTTAAGCCACCGGGTCCGGGACGCGAACTGCGGTGGACTACGTGGGAGTCCAGCGACATAGCCATTATGCTAACTGCTGGTTCCCATCTCTTTATGCCATGTGAAAAACTTCTCAGACTTTTAAAGCATACTTTGATATAGTGGTTTTTATACCTATTTGATCAGTTTAGTTACTAGAATTGTTCCGTTGCTTTTAGGAATTAATTTAAGAAGATGGCAGCTTTTACTCCAAGAAAGAGGAAGCAACATTCTTTGAACTGTGACAGGTAAGCCTTAGTCTGTGAATAGATACTCTTAAAAAAGAACAACTGATCTTCCTTGTACTCATATTTCATAAAATTTCCATCCTTCCATGAGCCTGCTCCTTGTAGCTATAGTTAGTAATATTCTGTATTCTAATTCTAGTATGGAATGATGGTAAGCTTTTATAATGAATTTTTTTTTTAAACAGTAATTTTTGCTATAGGGCACGTGCACTTGCTGGAGAGACAAATAGAAAGTGAGACTCACTCCCTTGGGGGAGGTGGCCACACCACAATTCCTTTTCCACCTCCTTCTTGAGATTTTGGCTACAGGTGCACATGCCCACACCCCGGTGTGAGTTTTAAGCCTCCAGGCTTTTAAAAATTAATAAAAATATAAATAAAACAGAATACTATACAACACTAGCAAATAAGAACAGGCAATAAAAGTAGTATTAATATATATATATATTTCAAGCTAGAAAACAATCCTACAGAGAAAACAGTTTTTAACTTAACTGAGGGCATACACTTTCCCCTTTAATTACCTATAAAAATTCATACCAAGTCCAATTCTATCAGGACTTGAACTACTGTTGGCCATGTGGGTGTCCAGCAGTGTAATCAGTGGGCCATCTGCTGGTCCCATAATGAATTACTTAGTCCTTTTGGAGGGAATCAAAGAAAGAGCTGGGTTGTTTTTGTTTGTTTGTTTGTTTTCATTTATTTATTTTTACATTTTTCCACAAACATTTACTTTACATAGCAAAAAATTTTAGCTCATACTCCATAATTCTTGACAGTTTACAAACAACTTTCAGAATTTCAAAATACTGAATTTTAAAGATAATGTTCAAAATATGTCTTATAATTATGTATAATTTTATGACTCTATAACAAGAGAAGCAGTATGGTTTCAAATTTTTTTTAACTTATTTATTTTACATTTTTTAATACATTCAATCACATTATTTAGCTTACAAGGTGATCTTTTCAATATATGAACATTTCTACCCGGTCGAGTTGATAAAAATATAACAACCTGTCTCAACAATGCTGTCTTCGTATCCCTCCTCCAAATGTTCTTCCCCAGTCCCCACTCCTCCACACACACTACATCTGGCATTCACATCCACCTCTTGTGTTTGTACATCCTTTAGCCCGTCAGTTTCAGTTATAGAGTGTGGACATTCGGTATATATTAAGTGGGGACATACAGAGTCTCTCCTTCATAGCCTGGCTTGCTTCACTCAGCAGTAAATCTTCCATATTTTTCCACTTTCTGTCAAAAGCCAGGGTTTTGTTGTTTTTAATGGCTGAATAGTATTCCATAGAGTATACGT
>NW_006159863.1:1271432-1307043 GCF_000334495.1 Tupaia belangeri chinensis | reverse complement strand
AGTGAGATGCCACCCACTCCACTCTTCTTTTGTAGAATTGCTTTGGCAATGTGGGGTCTTTTATTATTCCAGACGAATTTTATGATTGTCTTTTCTAAATCTGTGAAGAATGTGTCTGGTACTTTGATTGGCATTGCATTAAATAGGTAGATTAATTTGGGTAGAATTGCCATTTTGGTTATATTAATCCTTCCAATCCAGGAACATGGGATGTCCTTCCACTTTTTTGTGTCATTTTCAATTTCTTTTTTTAGCTTCTCATAGTTTTCCTTGTGGAGGTCTTTAACTTCTTTGGTTTGTTTGTTTGTCATTAGGAAGTATGTCAAATCTTTTATTATCTTGCTTCTTTCCGCTCTTCTGTACTATTTGACATTATATTTTACATACTATAAATGCTTGCCTATATGCAGTCCTAAAAGGCTCTGTATGCAGTACTTTCTATTAATACATGGCCTACCAGCGATATAAATTACTTCTCACTAAACAGACCCCAAAGGATCAGTTTATTACATAGAATTAATCATTGTAGGGGACTTCATGTAGCCAGTTGAGCAAAATTTGAGTGAGTCTTCAAAAGGTTCATGGAAAAATATGTATTATTAGATAACTATACATGAATTTCAAAATCTTTTTGCACCATAATAAATTTGTACTTAATTTTTTTTCCATTGACCATTTGGAAGTCTCACGAGTCATGACTTGTATTATACATACCAACTTAGATTTTGAAACACATACACATCACATGTATGTCAAAGCTTCTTTGTAGGGACCAGCAGTTAGCGTAATGGCTATGTCGCTGGACTCCCGTGTGGTTGGCCATGGTTCAATTCCTGGACCTGGCGACTTGAACTCACGCTGGGTGTGTGTGCGTGCGTGCCCAGGATCCTGAGAAGAGAATGGAGGAGAAGGGATTGTGGCGTGGCCATCCCCCCTGGGGAGTGATTTCTCACTTTCTATCTCTCTGTCTCTCTCTGTCTGTCTGGCGAGCACACGCGCCCTATAGTGAAAAACCTCTCAAAAAAAAAAAAAAGCTTCTTTGTAAACAGTGTTTGTTTTTATGAACATTATCGGGATCTTACTTTGGAAAGAAATTTGAATGCTTTGATAAAGACAGAGTTTGCGACTCCTATCATTAAGGTAATAGATAATGTTTAAGAATGTTTGGGGAGGGATATGTTGCTTTAATATGACATACATAGGGTTTATTACTAAGCAGAAGATTTACATAAATCTTAAAGCAAAATATTGAACTTATTAAGGGACTTTGTTTCTTTTTATAGCATGTTATCAGACATTCCATCAAAGAAATTAATTTTGGACTTTACTGAAAGTCTGTTTCCATCACCTACTAAAAAGCACATTTGTCAAATCAGTAATAAAGATGAAGAAAAGGTGCAATACTCTCAACAAGGCCATTTCATTTCAAGTCCACTCAAAACAGCTAAAAAAAATAGATTACCATCTGCAAATGAAGGTTCACCATTTAAAACTGCTATGTCCACTGTATCCTTTTACAACAAAGATAAGTGGTACCTCAATCCATTGGAGAGGAAGATGATAAAGGAGAGTAGAGCAAATAACCTAAAAAATAATAATGCAGGTATACCTATTCCCAGTGTGACAGAAAAAAGACAGGGAAAACCAGTCTGCCCCAAGAAGAGGAACAAAAAACCACAGAAGAGTTTGACTGCTAAATATCAACCAAGCTATAAGCACATCAAGCCTGTATCAAGAAATTCTAAAAATCCCAAGCAAAATCGAGTTGTCTGTAAACCAGTTGTACAGAAAGAGAATAAATGTCATTCAGCTGAAAGTGATTTGAATCCTCCCCGGGTTCTAAGTCAAAAAGTAAAACCACAAGTTACACTCCAGGGTGGAGCAGCATTTTTTGTTAGGAAAAAAATCTCTCTTAGACATTCGTCTCTGGAAAATAAGTCATCAAAGTCAGAAGTGATTGAGGATTCTAATATAGAGACCGTCAGTGAAAGAAAAACTTCTGAGACAAAGCAAGTGCCAAAGAACTTGTTACTAGAAAAGAAACTGAACATTGAGCTAAGTTCAAGAAGTAAAAATGAAGAGGGATTAATAAAGGTAAGAAAGCTAAATATATCACATTTAAAATAGTTACAATATAAATAACATATAACAAAGTTGAACAAAATTTTATTTTCTTTACAGTCTGGAAGACTGCTTTTATAAAGCTGAATGGTATGATGTTTATTGCTAAAGAATTTAAAGGCAGGGTACAAAATGAGACTTTTCTCTTTTGGTTTAAAGAAGCCTACTGAGGATCCAGCAGGTGGTATAGTGGTTAAGGCACTGGACTCCCATGTGGCCGACTGTGGTTCAAGTCCTGGACCCAGCAGCTTGAGACTCACTCCAGGCATATGTACATGTGTGCTCAGAATCCTGGGAGGAAAGTAGAAGAGACGGGTTTGTGTAGAAGAGACAGGTTTGTGGCATGGCCATCCTCCCAGAGGGTGATTTCTAACTTTCTGTCTCTCTGGCAAGTGCACATGCCCTATAGCAAAAACACCTCTCAAAAAAAAAAAAAAAGTATTTTATTTTATTATTATTTTTAAATTTGCTGTAGGGCACATGTACCCAACAGAGAGAGAGAAAGCAAGCCACCAGCTTTGGGACTCCAACCACAGTTAACCATGTGGGAGTCCAATACCTTAACCACCACACCACCTGCTGGGCCCAGGAGTTCTACTTTGATCACGAGTGTTTTTCCTTTTTCCCAAAACTATATATTTCCTAAGTCTTACCAAATTAGTGTGGTATAATGAAATTTGTCAGGATTTTTTTCCTAGTTTGCTTTTCCCTTTTCCCCACTCCTACTCAAAAAGAGTGACCTTTGTAGAAGAAGCCTCTCCATGAATGTTCTTTCTTTCCCTGGGGCTGTTTTTCAAGTTTATGACAAACAGTTCCTTTCTAGTTTGGTAACTACTGAGGAACTTTTTGCTATTTTTACTAATTATTTTGTTCATTATTATGGAAGGAATGAACTTTAATTTTCATTTTCTATCAAATTATAAGAAGACTTCAAAAAGTTTGTGGAAAATTAGAATTAAACTTTATTTTGCAAAATATTTGAAATCCATGCATGGTTTTTTCATAATACTCATTTACCATGAACTTTTTGAAGACTCTTAGTGCATTTTTCCCACAGGATAACATATTTCTAGGTGTGCACTCTGGCTTTTAAAAAGTTATGTGCATTTAATAGATTCAGAAGAACTTTTCCTAAAATAGACTGAAATTGAGTATTTGAAATCACATTATGAAATGTGAATCATAATAAACTATATCTTTTGTTTAAGAAATAGATGTGTTAGGATTCATTCATTAAATAAAAAATAAGAATAACAGACTTGTTTAACTTTTTTGACTCATCATTTTTTTTTTTCAGGATGAAGTAATTTCTTCAGGGGAATATAAACTTGATAAAAATAACTGTTTTTCTTCAGAGGAGTCTCTTGGTGAAAGCAAGACAAGTAAGTAAAAGAAAAGTCTTCTCACATGAGTTTGACTACTCTCAATGCTTCATTACATGTGTCAATGTGAAACTTATATCCAATAATATTTTCTGGGCCTTTTTTTTTCATATATATATATATATATGATCAAAGCTTATTTGTGAACAGAGCTTGCTAAGTCATAGAACTGACACTAAAATTTAGCATCAAGATCCCTGGGATTTTTTTTTTTTTTTTTTTGTACAAGTCAACTGCTCTCTTAAGTGTGTAATCTAGGAAGAGATCTTTATGTTAGGAGTTATACTTCATTTTAAAATTCTTCTTAGTTCTGAAGTCCTATTACTCATGATAGTGTCATGGTTTGATTAAACAGTATTCACTGAACTATGAACCAATAAAGAAGTTAATGAGCCTTTTACTTACCAACCAGATTCCTAGTAACTGTCACCTCATTGATTATATCTGTAAGGTTTGAAGTGAATTGCATTTCTAGGAGTACATGCTGACTTGATAGTGAGAAGCTATAGCTTGTAGGAAGGAAACAAAGATAAAACCAGGAATAAACTAGAACAATAGCCCTTAGAAGATCTAATGTGTTATAGAATATTTTTTCATGATGCTATTTCTGAAATGTAATGTTAACAAGTAGTACTTAGTGCTGAATATGGAATAGGCAATGCTATTTAATGTATATTATTCCTAGGGGTTTCATTCCCAGCACTGATATAATAGAATATATAACAGAAAAATAATAGCTTTTGTTTATAATAGTTACACATTAAATTTACCTGGGTACATTGTCTAAGTCAATTCAAAGAAAAATATTTAGTGAATAAAAGTAATACAGCTAGCAGAAGAATATGGCAAAAGTCATGAAATTAATGTACAAATGACTGAAATTTGGGTTTTTTTTTTTTTTTTGTTCATAAGCCTTATTTTTCCATAATTTTAGATTTTATTTTCTCTCAGTCTGCGGCTTATTTTTTCATCCTCTTAACTGTTTTTTTCTTTTTTTTGGCAGAGCAAAATTTTTCAATTTCACAAAGTTCAACTTAATCACTTTTTTTGGGTGTGTATTGTGCTTTTGGTGTTACATGTAAATTATCACCAAAGTTCATGCAGATTTTTCTCATATTTTTTCTCAAAAACTTACAATTTTATGTTTTACATTTAGATCTGTGATCCTTAAGGTGTGGATATGTGTCATTTATTGCAAATAGACATCCAGTTATTCCAGTACCATTTGTTGAAAACTATCCTTTCTCCATTGAATTACCTTTGCCTCTGTCAAAACTCAGTTGACTCGGAGCCAGCAGGTGGTGTAGTGGTTAAGGCATTGGAGCCTCACTGGTGTAGTGGTTAAGGTACTGGACTCCCACATGACTGACCATGATTTGAGTCCCAGGCCTGGTGGCCAAGTGTGTGTGTGTGTGTGCCCAAAATCCCAAGGGGAGAATTGGAGGAGAGGGGCTTCTGTGGCCATCCACCCTGCAGGGGGTGATTTCTTCTTTTTCTCTCTGTCTCTGTCTCTCCAGCAAGTGCATACACCAAATAGCAAAAACAAAACAAAAACAAACAAACAAACAAACCAGTTGACTTTAATTGTGTGGTCTATTTCTGGGCTCTGTGTTTTGTTCCATTTATCAATTTGTCTATCCTTTTGCTAATAACATACTGTTTTGATTACTGTTAATGTCTTGAAGTCAAATAATATATTTTATTCCTATTAACTTTTAAAATTTTATTTAAAGTTTTGATTTTATTTAGTCATACAAATTTTTGCTATTTCTTTCCCCTACCAGTTTCCTCTGAGTCTGTTGTCTATCCCATCTTCAGCATGTCTTCAGTCAGTACAAAAAGGTAGGAATTGTTCTTCTTTTAGTGTCTAAAATATATTAATCATGTAAGTCCGAGGTTTTTTTTTTCCTATGTTACTTTATTTGGGGATATTTTTTTCTTCCCCACTAAGGGGAATGAGAGACTACTATTAATAATAGGAGTTAAAATCAGACCTTGCATAGAAACTTCACTGCCCTAATGAAAAGTTGTTGAATCATAATATGCTGGTGATTCTGATTTCCCATGGATCCGTAAGAGTCAGTATTAGAGTCTACTTGTTTGCTGTGGTACCCCAAGAATTTTTTTATAACTATATGGATAAATATTGTCCTAAGATTTGATAAGGCAAAAAAACAAAAATCATTTTTTAAAGGTAAGGTCAACTTCTCAAGTGATTCTACTTATGTGCATCTTATATTAGACTCGAGTTTAACACTGCCATCCATAGTTACTTTATGTTGAGTAAATTACACTCTCTGAGTGGATCTCTGGTTTCTCATTGTTCTTTTCCCTGTTTGTGCAAGTTATTGTTGGATGTAAATAATTAAAAATTATAAGGTTATCTGTAAATGTTATATACATATGTTTGTTTTCTTTTCGTTGTAATTCTTCAAACATTGAAAAATTATTACATATTTGTCACCTTTATTTCAAGATCTCTAGCTGAGGAACAGTCTTCTGTGGAATCCACTGGATGTGCTAACTTCTTGAAATTTACCAATTCACAAAAAAATACTAATGCTGGAGATACAAAGAAAGAAACAAAAGACCAACTCATTATTGTGAGTAAACTGAAAACCAACCTCCTTCTGTGTGTGACTCTCACATATAGAACATGAAGTTAGACATATTGTTTTAGCATAGTTAACTTGTATTGTAGATACTCTGAGTTCTGTAAATATGAATACCCTGAGTTCTGAAATGCCAGTTTTACCGTATTGACAACATTTAAATTTATATAGTAGACTTTTGAACTGGTAGTGTTAGGCAGTGCTAGTAATTTAGTAGAATAATGATGAATGAGCAGTGTGTCCAGATGAGGTTGGACACAACCTCGTCTTTTGTTGATTGACAGTAATTTTGAAGAAAGTGTGTTTATTGAGTTAGATCTGGCTTTGGCACACTATGGCTATGGGCCAGATTTGGCCCATGGTTTGGGAATTAAAAATGATTTTTACATTTTTTTAAAGGTTTGAGGTAAAATAAAAAGAGAAATATGGGATAAACCATGTGTGGCTTATGGCCTGCAAAACCTAAAATATTTACTGTCTGGCCCTTCATAGAAAATGCTTGCCAATTCCTGTATTAGACGGAACTTGTCATTTTCAATGACAAGCAGTGCTGTATGAGATAAGAGTTCTAGGTCATGACATTGAATATTCCTGACTTCCCTATTTTCATGAATTTATATGTGCTTTCCCTGAACTTTTATTATGTATTATATTATTTTAAATCAATTCTTGGGGCAAAAAAATTTAATATTCTTAATAAAGAATTTAATATTTTTAACCATTTTAGGAAAAATGCTATATAATTAAAGTAGAAATCCTAAATTTTGGCTCACCTCTTTGAAAAAGGCTTTTTTAATGTCTTTCACTTAAAAGATTCATAAAGAAGTTCCATTATTTGTCTTGGCTGTAATTTTTATCATTTAGTCTTATTGCTTAGAACTGAGAGTCTGCTAAAACAGGAGTTTCCAACCCCTGGGCTGGTACTGGTCTGTGGCTTGTTAGGAACTGGGTCACGGAAGTTGAGGTGCTAGTAAGCAAGGGAGGTGTCATCTATATTTATAGCCTTTCCTCATTGCTCACATTAGTACTGGAGCTCCTCCCATCAGATCAACACAACATTAGATTTTCATAGGAGTGAAAACCCTATTGTGAACTGTATGCAAAGGATCTAGGTTGCACACTCAAACCACCATCACTATCTCCTCAACCCACTGTCCATGAAAAAACTATCTTCCACAAAACTGGTCCCTGGTACCAAAATGTCAGGGACCACAGTACTAAAGAATGTTGGCTTTTTGTATTGTTCGCTGAAAAAGTCAGTTGCATTACTTTGATCATGTTATTGCATTTTTAGGTTTCTTCTCTTATTCCCTTTTGTTGTAGGGAAGGAGGATATAGTAACCAGACTTCGATTTTATATTTCACTTGTGCCAGAAGATAGAGGCATTTTAATGAATCTTTACAGAAACTTAATTTAGAGTTATTTGTGAAATATTTAGACTTCTCCCCCTGTTGACAGGATGCAGGTCAGAAATATTTTGGGACTACTGTGTGTAAGTCTTGTGGCATGATCTATACTGCTTCTAACCCTGAAGATGAAATACAGCATGATCAATATCACCACAGATTCCTGGAAGGAATAAAATATGTGGTGAGTAAAAAGATAATCTTTCAGTTTCTTCTAAAACTACTTCATAAGAGATATCTCTTCCTTTCTTTCTTTCTTCCTTCCTTCCTTTCTTTCTTTCTCTCTTTCTTTCTTTTAAGAATTATTTCTAACTTTATTTATTCATTTATTTAAAATTTTTTTACCAAGAGAGGGACAGACTTAGAGAAAATGAGAAACCCGCCAGGTCCGGGACTTGAACCGTGGTTGGCTATTTGGGTGGGTGTCCAGCATCCTTAACCACCACACCATCTGCCAACTCCTAAGAGAATTTCTTTAGATTAAATATTGGAAGATCTATATGTCCATCAATATCTCATTGTCTGTAGTTTTCTTATCTTTAAAACTTGAGGCTGACACTGTTAAAAAGTTAGTTTTTAATAATGCCATTTCACTCTTATTCTAATGTAAGAGAAGTATTGTTATGGATTGATACCCTGCATTCTTACCTGTAGCTTTCTGAGCAGAACTGAGCAGTCAAGATATAAATGAAAGACTTGAGACTGCTTCTCCCTGCCGAAGTTTCTTCTTTATAGATAGCCTTAGAAAAACCTATCTAAACTTCTCAGGCCTTTTTTGAGAGGAAAAGTTCCACACTTTATCAAGCACCTTTCTGACCCAATACAGTCTATTGTTGGACTTAATCTTTATGATTGTACTTGCTATTCAAATGCATCCCGTTCCCCTTTTTTTTCTTTATTTTTGTTTCCATAGTTCATGCCTTCATAATATTTTTTTCTTTTTCTTTTTTTAAGGTTTTTGTCATAGGGTGCATGCAGTCTCTGGAGAGAGACAGAAGGAAAGTGAGAAATTGCCACCCAACCCCACCATCCTGGGGGAATGGCCATGACAGTTCCTTCTCCTCCATTCTAAAATTTTGGACATGTACACACACACTCCCAGCCTGATTTTCAAGCCACCACGTCCAGAACTTGAACCATTCCCACATGGTTGGCCATGTGGGAATCCAGTGATTTAACCCTATACTACCTGCTGGCTCCATCCTTCATAATGTTTTTAGCACAGTTTATTAAAATAGCTTTTATAATGGGCTCCTATGTCTCTACTAGAATAACTCTTCCCCCTCCCCCCCTTTTTTTTTTCTTTTTTAAGGACAGAGTCTTGCCATGTCACATCTGCCTGCCTTAGCCTGCCCACTAGGACTGCAGATGCACAGTCATTCTTGGCTTTTTTTTGGGGGGGAGGAGAGGTTTTTGCTACAGGGCACATGTGCTTGCCAGACAGACAGAGAGACAGAAAGCGAGAAATCACCTCCCAGGGGGGATAGCCATGCTGCAATCCCTTCTCCTCTGTTCTCCTCTCGGGATCTTGGGCATACACACACACATGCCTGGCATGCGGTTAAGCCACTGGGTCTGAGACTTGAACCAGGGTCAACTATGTGGGAGTCCAGCGCCATAGCCATTACACTAACTGCTGGTCCCATGCTTAGCTCTTTTTGATACAGGGTCTTATGTTGCCCAACCCAACTGTGAACCCTCAGTCTCTGTGCCTCAGCCTCCCTTATGTTGCTAGAACTACAGACTCATACCACTGCACCGAGTCCTTAGGTTGGACTGGCAATTGAACCTGGGTTTCCCTGTGGTCCCAGCTTGTGAAGCACAGTTTTAGCACACCATTGCTGCTGGGCCCAGAATAATTTCCTAAACATATCTCTAGTATGATTTTATATATTTTAAGAAAGAAAAAGTTCTCATTAGCAGTTAGGTATTTCTTTTTTTCTTTTTTCAAGTTTGCTATAAGATAAATGTACTTACTGTAGATAGGCCCAGAGAGAGAGAGAGAGAGAGCGCGAGCACACGCATGTGTGTACATGCCCATCCCCCTGGGGAGGGCCACATTGCAATCCCTTCTCCTCCATTCTTGGGAATTTTTTCGGTACTCACACACACACGCCTGAAGTGTTTTTTAAGCCACTGGGTCCGGAACTCAAACTGTACTGTTGACCATGTGGGATCCAGCTGTCTTAACCACCACAGTACCTACCTGGCTCAGTTAGATGCTTCTTAATCTGACCTCAACTTCTGTACATGTGTGAAAAACATATACAAGTGAAAAAGTGTGTATATATGTACTTTTATGTTCTTGAATCCTCTAATCTGTTCTCAATATATGAGCTGGAGAGTTCTTTGTAAAATATAAATAAAATTCTGTAATTCTCTGCTTTAAATTTAGCAGCTTCCTACTACATTGGGATTAAAACCCAATTCTCTTACCAGGGCCAGAAAAGCCCTTCATAATCTGGCCCCTCCCCATCTGATCATATGGTACATTGCCCTTTGTGTTTATAAGTTCCAATCTCTGGAATAAATCAAATTATTTTGATGAGTCCTGAGTACTGTTTATAGTGGATTGTCTTCTTTATGGGAACACAATGTGTGTATTAACCCTTAAATAGTTTGTATAATATTCCTCTGTTAAAAATACATTTTCTCTATCTCTCTTTTGAAGGTCTAAATTTATTTATGCTTTTGATACAGCAATGCTTTCACCCATCTTCTCAGGAGACTGAAGCAAAAGACCATGAAGCCAGCCTGTGCAACATGGATCTTGTCTCTCTTTAAAAAAAAAAAAAAGAAAATTGCATTCAGTGAAAAACATTTTTTCTTACCCCTTAAAGGCATCCAGTTCCCCTATCTTAAGGCATCTGAAGTTGTTGCCAACAAATATTCCACATGCCAAATTATTGTGCTGGTGATTGAGATTAAATTGGTGAATAAAACAATGAGCCTATAGTCTTATTGAGCATTGGGAATAAAAATGTAAGGATATAACTAGCAGAGAAATAAGCGAGCACACATTCTCTCCAAGAAAGACCATATATACTCCTGTAATGTTCTAAACACAGAGATGGGGGCAAGAAACAGTTGGAAATAGAACAATGGTAGTTTCTTGATCTAAAAAAATAATAATTAATGCTGATGTTCCCTTTTGTTAGCTAATTAATGTGTACTGGGACAGATATGTGCCAAATTGTTGAAAGGAACATGCAGTGAGCCTCCAGATTGTCTGGATTTGTCTTTACTAGATCCTCTTTATTAAGGCTTCCCTTGGAACTCAGCTTATTTTGTCCTTCTTCCCCTGCCCACAGGGATTCAGCACTTCTTTCTCTATGTTCCTATAAAGGGTTCTTATTTGACTTTGCTTTGTTTATATTTGATTATATACATGTCTCCCAATAGGATATAAACTTGTTTAGGGCAGGAACCTTGTTTTAGGCATCTTTTTATTCCCTTTTCCATGTTACTTTCAGATGAATGTCATCTTTTTATATCATTCATTGTTTTCCTTTGTCCTCTCTAAATTATTAATTTTATTTTTTCTTTCACAAGTTAAACGGTGACCTGTTTTTTGCTTTTGGCAGGGCTGGAAGAAAGAACGTGTAGTAGCACAGTTCTGGGATGGGAAAATTGTGTTGGTCTTGCCACGTGATCCTAGTTATGCTCTCAGAAAGGTGTGGAACATAATCTTTTTAATTCTGTTCTTCCCCTGCCCCTAAGAAATCAACCTATGTTAAAGTGTAAACTGCCTTTTGCTGATAGATAATCCATATGGGTACATGCCTAAGGATAGCTTTCAAAGTAGTTCATACAAAACTAAATTTAGAATTACAAGACAAATAAAAAAAGTACCAGTTAGAGATTAAAGAAAGCAGATAAGACTTCATGGCTTATTTACCTTCATCTTCTACTTGTAAAAGATGAACTAAGTTTTTCAATGTTGAGAAATTAATACCTCCTTGAGTCTGTTTCTTACATTGATATTGCCTGTGTTTTTCGGGTTGGAAGTTTTGCTACCATATACAATGAATACAATTAAGCAAATCTGCTTTGGCACTTTCTACTCCTTATCTCTCCCAGGTATCTGAATTTCTTTCTACTGAAAGTGATCTTTAAATAATAATAGGTTCTTAAAACCCTATTGCCTAAGTGGTAGATACATGCATCAATAGAAATAATTTGGGGGATGTGTAAGTTTGGAAAATAGATAAAAGAGGCTAAAAAAATGGTAATCACATTTTATGTATATAAACCTATGGTTTCTATTGTGCTCTTTAAAACAAATTCACCTCTTTTGTTTTTTAACATCATTAGGTAGAAGATGTCCAAGAACTTGTTGATAATGAATTGGGCTTCCATCAAGTTGTTCCCAGGTGTCCAAATAAAACCAAAACTTTTCTCTTTATATCTGATGAGAAGAGAGTAGTTGGGTGTTTAATTGCAGAGCCCATCAAACAGGTATGGTATAAGTCTTTTAAATTGTTGGCATTATTTGTAAGCAAAATAAAGAGAAAAGTCTGGAGAAGTCTCAATAAGCATTTAAGATCACTATCATCAGTGACTTTTTTCCTTCTGAAATATCTTTGACCAAATATATAACTGAAGGTACTTACTTCTGTAAGTACTTGGTATTTTGCCTTTATAAGCAGTTAACCAGTCTTTTTTTTTTTTTTAAGAGTTACTTATTTAATTTTATTTATTATTATTTGTTATTAAATTTGCTATAGTGCACTTGCACTGAACTGAGAAATAGAGAGGAAAGGTGAGAAAGTAAGCTACCAGGTCCAAGATTTGAACCACAGTCTGCCACTTGGAAGTCCAGTGTCATAACTACCATATCACCTACTGACCCCAGCAGTCAGCCAATCTTATGTTCATGTAATCATTTTCTTTTCTTTTCTTTTTTTTTTGAGAGGTTTTTGCTATAGGGCGTGTGCGCTTGCCAGACAGAGAGACAGAGACAGAAAGCAGGAAATCACCCCCCAGAGGGGATGGTCACGCTGCAATCCCTTCTCCTCCATTCTCCTCTCGGGATCTTGGGCACACACGCGCCCAGTGTGAGTTTTAAGCCACCGGGTCCAGGACTCGAACCGCGGTCGACTACGTGGGAGTCCAGCGACATAGCCATTACACTGACTGCTGGTTCCCTCTTTTCATGAACTTTTTGAGGTCCCCTTGAAAAACAGCTGATTTACATTATTGGCAGTAAATGTGATCATTTGGATTTTTTTCTTCATCCTCAGCTTTAAGGTATAATAAACATCTAAAATGGTATATATTTATGGTGTACAGTTTGATGTTTTGATATACATACCATTGTAAAATGACCAGATCAAGCCAATATATCCATTACCTCTGACAACATTTTTAAAGGAATTTAAAATTTTATCTTACTTATTTATTATTATTTTTAATTCACCAGAGAGAGAGAAGGAAAGTGAGAAGCAAGCCACCAAGCCCAGGATTCAAACCACGGTTGGCCATGTGGGAGTCTAGCACATTAGCCACCACAGTCTCGTCAGGACACACCAACTACTGGTCCCGAGTTCAGTGTTTTTAAGATTCCACAGATGAGGAACCGCAGATGGCATAATAGTTACGTCGCTGGACTTCCACATAGTCTATCACAGTCTATTCAAGTCCTGGACGTGGTGACTTAAAACTTATGCCAGGCACATGTGTGTGTGTGCCCAAGATCCTGAGAGATGAATGGAGGAGAAAGGATTGGGCGTGGCCATCTCCCTGGGGCGTGAGTTCTCACTTTTGTCTCTCTGGAGAGTACATGCGCCCTATAGCAAAAAAAGATTCCACATATGAGTGAGATCATGCAGTAGATATGTAGTGTTTGTCTGTTCGATACCTGGCTAATTTCACTTAGCATAATGCCATCCAAGTTTGTCCCAGTTTCTGTAAAATTATAGGGTTTCCTTTTTTTTAAGGCTGGATAGTATTCTATTGTGTATATATAACACATTTTCTTTATTTATTTATTCATCAATAGACATTAGGTCGATCCCACATCTTTATTTATTTATTTATTTTTGGAGAGGTTTTTGCTATAGGGCGCGTCCACTCACCAGAAAGACAGAGAGAGACAGAAAGACAGAAAGCGAGAAATCGCCCCCAAGGGGGAATGGCCATGCCACAATCCCTTCTCAATTCTCCTCTCAGGATCTTGGGGACACACGTGCCTGGCGTGAGTTTAAGCCACCAGATCTGGGACTCAAACTGCGGTCGACTACATGGGAGTTCAGCAACATAGCCATTATACCAATTGCTGGACCCTGATCCCACATCTTGACTGTCATAAATAATGGTGCAGTATACATGGGAATGCATATATCTTTTTGACTAATTTTGTTTCCTTTGGATATGTACCAGAAGCTGAATCATATGGTTCTGATTTTATAACTACAGGTGTGAGGTGATATTGTGGCTTTAATTTGTATTTCCCTGAAGATTAGCAATGTAGTGCATTGTTTTGATATTACTGTTGGCCATTTTTGTCTTCTTCTGTGAAACGTCTGTTTAGACAATGTCCTTTACTTATTTTAAAAATCAAGGGAACAGCAGTTAGCGTAATGGCTATGTCGCTGAACTCCCATGTAGTCAACCACGGTTCTAGTCCCAGACCTGGTGACTTAAACTCACACCAGGCATGTGTGCGTGCCCAAGATCCTGAGAGGAGAATGGAGGAGAAGGGATTGTGGTGTTGCTATCCCCCCTTGGGGGTGGTTTTTCACTCACTCTCTGTCTTTCTGGCGAGCGCACGCACCCTATAGCAAAAGTCTCCAAAAAAAAAGAAAAGAAAAGTCAGATTATTTTCTTACTTATTGAGTTCAAGTGCCAGCATATTTTGGCTAGTTCTCCTTATCTGATGTAATTTGCAAATATCCTCTCTCTATATAAATTGTTTATTCTCTCTGTTGTTTGCTATATAGAAGCTTTTTAGTTTGATATAATCCTATTTGTCTGCTTTTACTTTTATTTAATACCTGTGTTTTGGGATCATTTTAAAAAATGTTATTCAAACCAGTGTGAAGAAGCTTTTTGGGGGCCAGCTGGTAGCAGCTGAATCCCACATGGCTGCATGGACAAGTACTGGAACCAGCAGCTTGAAGACATGCCAGGCAATGTGTGTGTGTGCACCCAGCATCCCAAAAGGAGGGAGAAATGGGGAAGGGATTGCAGTGTGACTATTACCCATGGTGGGTGTTTAAGTCGTTAATTCATTTTAGTTGACTTTTGCATATAGTGTCAGATCAGGGTTCAGTTTTATTTTGTGTGTGTGTGTGTGTGTATGTGTATATATATATATATCTATATCCACTTTTCCTAGTACCATTTATTGGAAAGACTGTCCTTTCCGCATTGTTTTCCTGGCATGTTGGTCAGAGATCAAATGACTGTAAATGCCTGGATTTATTCTCTCCATTCTGTTCCACTGGTCAATGTGTCTTTTTTTTTTTTTTTGCCAGTAATACCTATTGCTACATCTTTGTAGTATATTTTGTGATCTCGGAGGGAGATGCCTGCAGCTTTGGTTCTTTTTGTTCTAGGTTGCTTTGGCTATTTGACATCTTTTATGGTTCCCTGGGAATTTTAGGATTCTTTTTTATATTTGTATGAAAAATGTCATTGGAATTTTGATAGGGATCATATTGTATCTGCAGATTGTTTTGGGGGGTACAGATATTTTAACAATATTAATTCTTCTAATCCATGAATACAGGATATCTGTCTCTGTATGTCTTCATTATATTACATCAATATTTTTATAGTTTTCAATGTGCAGACCTTTCACCTCCTTGGTTAAATTTATTTATTAAGAATTTTATTTTCTGGGGCCAGCAGGTGGTGTGGTGGTTAAGGCGCTGGACATTCCCACATGGCTGACCATGGTTCAAGTCCTGGACCTGGTGGCTTGCTTTCTCACTTTTCTTCTCTCTGTGTGTCCGTGTTTCTCTGGTCAAATTAAGGTAAATGAACAAATAAATTAAATAAATAATTCTTTATAAAAAATAATTTTATTTTCTGATGCTATTATAAATGGTATTTTTTTTTCTGATTTTGAAGGGTTTTTAGGGTTTTCAGTAATGTAAGATCATATCATTTATAAACAGAGACCATTTAATCTGTTTCTTTCAGATTTGAATGCCTTTCTTCCCCCCTGTCTAAATGCTCTCTTGAGAGCTTCCAATATTAGATTAAATAGAATTGGAGAGTGATCATCCTTTTCTTGTTCTTGATCTTAAAGGAAAAGCTTTCAACTTTTCACTACTGAGTATGTTAGCTGTGGAGTTGTGATATATTGAGGTATATTCCTTCAGCATACCTAATTTGTTGAGACTTTTTATCATTGAAGGATATTGAATTTGTTAGTGCCTTTTCTCTCTTTGTTGTGATGATCATGTGATTTTTGTACCTTATTCTGTTAATGTGGTTCCTTCCTTCTTCTAACTTTGGGGTTAGTCTTTGTTTGTCTCAAGATAGTTTTTTATTTCTCTTTTGATTTCTTCTTTGATCACTGGTTGTTCAAGAGCATGCATTTAATTTCCACATATTAGTCAGTTTTTCTCCTGTTACTGATTTCTAGGTTCATACTAATGTGGTTGAAAATGATAGTAGATATGATTTCACTCTTAAATTAGTTAAAACTTGTTTTTGTGGTCTAGCATATGATCTATCCTAGAGAATGTTCTGTGTGCACTTAAAAATGAATGTGATTTCTGCTGCTGTTCAGTGGAATCTTTTATATAAGTCTGTCAGGTCCATTTGATCTGAAGTGTAGTTTGATGTTTTCTTGTTGATTTTTTTCTCCAGGTGATCTATCTAGTATTGAAAGTCGTGTATTAAAGTTTCCTACTATTACTATATGCTGTCTATTTCTCCCTTCAAATCTATTGATTTTTCCTTTATGAAGGATGCTCCAGTGTGGGGTGAATATGTATTTAAGTTGTTTTATTTTTTTGATGAGTTGACCACTTTATCATTATATGATGACCTTTGTTTGTTGTGATGCCTTTTAACTTAGTCTATATCGTCTGATACAAGTGTAGGTGCCCCTGTTCTTTGGTTTCCATTTGCATGAAATATCTTTTCCTATCCCTTCACTTTCAGTCTGTGTATGTTCTTAATAGCTGAAGTGAGTCTCTTGAATGAAGCATGTAAGTTGGTCTTGCTTTTTAATCTATTCAGCAACTGTGTGTGTCTGTGTGTTTGTGGTTGTCTGTCAGAGGACACATGAGCATGCTTGCCAGAGAGAGAGGTAGATAGCATCCAGCATGGGTGTAGTCATGCTGCAAACCCTTCTCTAATTTCTCCATCTTGTTGGGATTAAGGGCATTAAATATACATTTTAGGACAGAGAATGAGAGAAGTTTGTGTACCTTATTAAGCAAAAGAGTGAATTTTTAATATTTTTTTAATCAATAAAAGAGAGGAGGTTTATACTAGTATGAAATGAACTGGAATGTGGGAATGTCTCAAGGCCTCTAATATTTTTTAAGTCCTGTATGCATGTAAATGGATAAGGATTCAAGAAATATCCAAGCATTTTAAACTTTTGTTGTTAAAGATGTAAGATTAATTTTATATACTTTAAGGAGTTTTTTTTTGTTTGTTTGTTTGTTTTTTTTTTTTTAGATATATGAATTTATCTGTGTTGTGAGCCGTGGGTATTTCTATGTCATTGCAGGCCTTCCGCGTCCTATGTGAACCAACTGGCCCAAAATCTTCAAGCTCTAAAGATTCTCATCGAGCTTGGCAATGCTCAGATGTACCAGAACCTGCCCTCTGTGGGATAAGTAGGATCTGGGTTCTCAAACTGAAGAGAAGAAAGCGCATTGCAAGACGACTGGTTGATACTCTCAGGTAAGAAATAAAATAAAATGGATATAGACCCAGAACCTTAGGTTCTTAGCTTCATAGAACCTCTGTCAGCTCATAAGCTAGAGATAAGGATGTTTCTAAGACACCTCTGTAGTGTCAAAGTCAGGTTAAGGCAAGCATTGACCCTGGACAAAAAGTATTAGATATACTTAGTGTAGAGTAACATTCCAAGTGTGAAACATTCTAGTTCAGTGCTTTGTAAACTATGTGTGGTGAAGGACTAGTTTATCATAGACCAACAATGTAATCAAATCAAGTAAAAACAGATTGCTAGAAAAATGAAAAAGAGAAGCAGCCCTGTAGTGCAGTGGTTAAGGACTATGTGGAAGGAGCCAGATTCTACGTGGTCAACTGTGGTTCAGATACTGGCCCTGGCAGCTTGAAACATGTGCCAGGTGCATTTGCATGTGTATGCAGGATCCTGACAGGATGGAGAAATAGAGGAAAGCATTATGACTAGGTCCCATCATGGAATACACTTTATCTTTCTCTGTGCATGTGTACATATTCTCTGGCCTAAAAGGAAAAGAAAAATGAAATGGAAAAAGAAAACAAAAACAAAATATAAGCCCAGTTTTATTAGACTTAACAGATGTAAAATTGCTTTCCAATAAATATAATTGATGCCAAAAACATAGGCTTTAAAAATGAATTACAGAAATCGTACATGTTCATTTGCTAGTGTGTGACTACAACATGGATGAGCCTTGAAAACATTATGCTACTTGAAATTAGCAATTAAAAGACTCAAAACTATATGATTTCTTTTATATAAAATATCCAGAAAAGGCAAATTCATAGAGACAGAAAGTTGATGCGTAGTTTCCAGTGATTGAAGGAAGGGTGAAGTGAATGGAAATCACCTGCTAATGGGTTTCTTTTTGTTGTGATAAATATGTTTTGGAAGTAGATAGTGGTGATGACTGGGCAGTTTTTATGAAAATTACACACAGACACTCATTTGTACACATTAAAAGAGTAAGTCATATAATGAGTTATATCTCAACCAAAAATTGAGTGATTGGGCTAGCAGGTGATGTGGTAGTTAAGGTGCTGATCCCACAAAGCTGACCCTGCATTTCAAGTCCTGGACCTGGCAGCCTGAAAAACATGCCAGGTGAATGTGCATACATGCCTAAAATCTCAACAGGAGAATGAAGGAGTAGGAATTGCAACATGGCCATCCCCCTAGGAGGTAAGGGGTGATTTCTCAAGTTCCTGCTCTCCCTGTTTCTCTCTAGCAAGTGCACATGCCCCATGGCAAAAAAAAAAATCTGAAACTAAGTAAATAAATTAGCAAGTCTCTATTTTAAATTTCTATACATTGCTTTGAACTAACACTGTATATTGATATTGAAAGCTTCTTTTTTTTTTGAGAGGTTTTTGCTATAGGGTGCATGTGCTCACCAGAAAGACAGAGAGACAGAAAATGAGAAATCACCCCCCGACCCAGGGTGAGTGGCCATGCCGCAATCCCTTCTCCTCCATTCTCCTCTTGGGATCTTGGGCACACATGCACACATGCCTGGTGTGAGTTTAAGCCACCAAGTCCAGGACTCGAACCACAGTTGGCTAAATAGAAGTCCAGTGACATAGCCATTGTGCCAACTGTTGGTTCTGATAATGGAAGTTTCTAATGTGACAACCTTGCTTGTTAAGTTACTTATTCTATGAATTAGTCTCAAAAGACATTCTGTCACCTTCTTTACATGTATCATTTGTGGACAGATAACAGACTATAAACCAGTGACCTTCCTTTGACCAAACAGTAGATAATACTTTGAAAAGCATTATTCAAGCCTATGAATATGGAGAGTCTATGACTTTTCTTTTTCTTCACTGGTGCCATAATCCTAATCACCTACACATACTTACAAAGGGAATCAGCAAGAAAAATTGGTGTCTTGTAAAGATTTTCATTTGATAGTTATGAAATACTTCTAATGTTTTATATTGAGATATATAAATTTGGTATGGAGAATACCAATACCTAACCTACTTCTACCAGTCCAGTGCTTCTCAAAATCTAAAGTGCATATGAGTCATCTAGAAATCTTGTGAAAATTCAGATCGTAATTTAGTAGGTCTAAGGTGGTGGGGCGAGAGATTTTGCATTTCTAATAAGCTCTTAGGTGACCTTGAATGTTGCCGGTGCACAGAGTCCAGTTTAAACAGTAAGGCAACAGGTTATCTATAAACAATAATGAATAAAAATTAAGTTGCCCTTTAAAGAGAGAGATAAAACACATTGACATGAAAATGTCTTTCCTCACACATCTGAATAGAAGATATTGGTAAATAATTGACTCATGTCTTGTACATGGAGCAATCTTAATCTTAGGTGGACTTCTCTCTTACCCATACAGGTGATGTTTGTGTCCTCATAGCAGTAGAATATTATTCCTAGTTGTTTTACATAGGAAGCAGCTGAGGTTCCAGTAGGATTATTTTTACAAATTTACACCAGAAAGCTATTAAAAGGGCAGAGTTGGGACTGAAACATGAGTCAAGTGCTCTATCTATAACTGATGCTGTGTATGATAATGATTTAAACCAACATTTCCCTGTGGACTAAACTTTGTATTCAATTATAGTAAGTATACTATCCACTTTAACTTCTATTTTAACTTACACTTCTATTTAAATCTAGTTCTTTAATTTTTTGGAAATAATTTAAAATTTGCAAGAATAGTTAAAAGGGTTCTTCTGGTGCAGTGGTAAAGCACTGCTCAAGAGAAGACAGATCCCACATGGTGACAATGGGTAGAATTCCTGGTCCGTTCAACCTGAAACATGCATGTAAGCGCCCAAGATCTGACTGTCTAGAGGACTAGAGGGAGGATATCATGGTGTGACCACACTCTTTGGAAGATGCTTTTCTGTCTGTCACTGTCATGTGCATGTGCCTTATCATTAAGAAAAATAATAATAAAGTGATTTTTAAAAAATAGTAAAAAGAACCCCCTATATACCTTTACTCAGCTTTTTTTTTTTTAATTGCCAGAGGATACATGTGCTTGCCAGAGAGAAAGCATCCCCCACATATGGGGTATGATTACACCACAACATTTTTTCCTCCATTTCTTCATCTTATTAGTATTTTAGACATGCTTACTATACATGCTTACACTCTCAGCATGTTTTCAAGCTCTCAGGGCCAGGATTTGAATCACGATCAGCCATGTGAGATTTGGGTCCCTATATACAGGGCTTAACCCACAGTACATGGTGCTGGGACACCCAGATTTGTTAAATTCAACATTTTACCACATTTGCTTTACCATTCTTGTATAGGTATACTTTCTTCCTGTTGTTTTTAAAAGTAAATTACTTTTACTGAACTGGACAGTGGTGCAGAGGTAAAAGGCAGCACTTTGAGGCTGACGCACATGGGAAGGTTCCTCGTTCATGTCCAGAGACCTCCCTGAGTATGCTGGGCATATGTGTACCTATGATCCGTGTACCCAGATCTGGCTAAAACTAGAGTGAGTGGATGGCAGCATCAAGACCCTGTTAGGACTGTTGTCTTTCTTTCTCATGAATAAGTAAAATTTAAGAATAAATAAATGTTATATATATTATGCCCTTTACACCTTCACATGCTTTATTGTATTTCTCAAGAACAAGAATAGTCTCTTCCATAACCACAGTGCATTTATCAAATCCAGGAAATTTAATATTGATATAATTTATTCTAATTGTTAGTCCATATTTCAGTTTTTCCGTGACCTGAAATGTTCTTCAAGGCTTTCTCTTTATAGGATCATGTAATTGCATTTAGTGGTAGTGTCTCTTTACTCATTATCTTCCTTTTGACACTGAAGAATTTGAAAAGTACAGGCCATTTATTTTACAGAATGTCCTTTAATTTGACTTCTTTACTTTCAACCATGTTGTTATTTTCAGTCCTAGTCAGGCAAGATCAGGACCATTGTAGTCAAAATACAGATTCCTTTGTACTCAAAGTTCTGAGTGTGTTTTAGTTGAGAAGAATATAGTTATTGGTTAAAATTGGTGATGGGGTTTTCTTGTTTCAATTGTGGCTTTTAAATTTTTGTTGAGTGTCTCTTTTTTAAAATTTTGTTTTATGAGAGTACAAGAGAGAGAGGCTTTTTCAGAGTTCCCTCAGGCTGTGATCTCATTTCCTGAGCCCTCCAGCTAGTCAGGATCTTGAACTCATGTACACAGCATCTTTTAGGTCAACTCAGAACCTAAAACTGTAGTTGGACATGTGTCTTCCAGCACAGTAGACTAATGGCAGGTGGACCAACAGTACGTTAGATGGTCATTACCGTGAATAGTCTGGGATCAGCTGGATGATTGGTACAATTGTCTCTGCCTCCTAGCAGTTTTCTAGACCTTGGGTTTCTCATCTGTGAAATGATTAGACTTCCACTTCTGAAATCTCTAAAATCTTAGGCATTTTGTCATTTGCTAAAAATAATGTTAATGTAAATTAAGAATGTTTACTTAAATGAGCTTGTTTAATCAGATTTTTTTTTAAACTTGTTATAGCCATAGCATGCATGCACTCACTGGAGAGAAAACAGTGAGAGAGAAAATGAGAAATCATCCCCCAGGGTAGATGGCCACATTGCAGTCCCTTCTCTTCCAGGAAGTTTGGGCATGCACACATGCACATCTGCAGTGATTTTCAAGCCTCCAGGTCCTGGACTTGAACTGTAGAGTCTACATAGGAGTCCAGTGCCTTCACCACACCACCTGTTGGCCCCATTTAATCAGAACTTTAATTTACTTTTTTTTTAAAAAAGCTCTTATTTTTTATTTTGCTATAGGGCATGTGCATTCACGAGAGAGAGAAAGCGCAAGAGAGAGAGCTGCTAGGTCTGGAACTTGAACAGCAGTCGACCATGTGGGAGTCCAGCACCTTTACCACCACACCATCTGCTGGCCCCTGATTTCTATTAAAACCATATTTTCTTCTTTTTCTGTTTTTTAGGAACTGCTTCATGTTTGGCTGTTTTCTCAGCACTAATGAAATAGCATTTTCTGACCCAACACCTGATGGCAAGTTATTTGCAACCAAGTACTGCAATACCCCTAATTTCCTTGTCTACAATTTTAATAG
The DNA here is from genome assembly GCF_000334495.1 of Tupaia belangeri chinensis. Classification (NCBI taxonomy): domain Eukaryota; kingdom Metazoa; phylum Chordata; class Mammalia; order Scandentia; family Tupaiidae; genus Tupaia; species Tupaia belangeri. The sequence goes on along the minus strand of NW_006159863.1, from coordinate 1,284,541 downwards.
TTAAAGCTGATTACAACTATAAAACAGTTACTTCATGAGTAAATTAAAAAAGGCTTCTTATCTTATAATATTGGACTACTGATACTTAATATAGTATAAAAATAAATATCGAGACATACACATACATACATATGTCAGTTTTATTACTTGTAAGTTGAAAGTCAGGGATAAATTTGTTGAAATTGGTTGGGGATTCATAAAAAGGAATAATCTTTAATGTACTGATTAGCACTGAGTGTCCTTAATTATGAAGTGTTGTCGCTATAACTGTAACATCACTTGCATCTTACATAGGAGCTTATTGGTGGTTTTCTGCAGAACAGTGACTACTTACCTCTTATTAAAGTACACTTTTATAGACTAAGATTTTGTCATACCCCATCTGAAACAAAAATGCCAGTTTAAAGCCAAGCAAATAACTTCTATGTCCAGCTTTGAAAGGTAATTCCTGAATTGTGTATACACAGTTCTCACTTGATAGGCACTTCTCTGTAGTAACTCAGTTTGAATATATTTAGGAAGTGTTTTGAATTTCCAATTTATAACAAAAATAGATGGTAAGGAGTAAGTTATCTCATATCTATTTATGTAGAGCGGAGCATAATTCTATAGCTTAATGTTTTAATCATTTTGAATATCAAATTAGTTCAGTGCACATCTCATCAGATTTAGTAATTGCACTATTATCATTTCACTAATTTTTCTCATGTGAAAATACTGTAGTGCTACTTATTTTTAAGGAACTCACTACTGATAATTGATGTTATTAACAAAATGGGTGCCTTGTAGTATTAGATTAATTTGGTTTCATTTTTTAATTTTTGGCTTGTCTAAAATAAACCTTACTTGTTCTAATACATCTGGTATAAGTTGTTACAAAACAGAAGCAAAATTTGGTAACGGAACCAAGATTAATAAAGGGAACTTGGCTGATAGACCAGAGAACATGATGACATGTAAATATACTTAAATATACACAGTTTTCTAATATGATTCTTGGGATACTTACTTTGGAAAGAAAAGATTCATTCACCTTGTGTTCATTCTAAAAATTAACTGCTATCTAGCTGTAAGACTCTAAAGAATTAGTTTCCAAGTTGTAACCATGTAGAATTTGTTCACCTTCATTGTTCTTTCTTGTAAGTTAACATGGTTCCAAAATTAAAAAGCTTGGGTTCTAGGAAGAATGAATGTGGAAGTGTTAAAATGTAATTATGCAAACATTTTAATGTTCTTTTTTGCACTGCTGTTAAATGTTTTAAAATATTTTATTTAAAAATTTTTATTAACATTATTTTGTTTGCTTAATGCCTTTGTGGTGAACCAATTAAAATTCTGAATTGTTTATTCTTATACAAATGAGTGCTCTGATTTTCTCTTATACTTTCTTTTTTTTTTTTTTTTTTTTTTTGGAGAGATTTTTCGCTACAGGGCGCGTGCGCTCGCCAGACAGACAGAGAGAGACATAGAGACAGAAAGCGAGAAATCACCCCCCAGGGGGGATGGTCACGCCGCAATCCCTTCTCCTCCATTCTCCTCTCGGGATCCTGGGCACGCACGCACACGCGCCCGGCGTGAGTTCTAAGCCACCGGGTCCGGGACACGAACCGCGGTCGACTACGTGGGAGTCCAGCGACATAGCCATTATGCTAACTGCTGGTTCCCTCTTGTACTTTCTTTAACTATAAAAAATATTGATACTATTTGCTTTCTGTAAAAACAATCAGATAATACAGAAATAGAAATTATGAAAAGAAGCTTCCCCATAATCCTGTAGGTTTACTGCATATCACTTCAGATTAAATACATTTGCAGTTACTTTGCAACTACCTCACTTTAGTATGTGTTAGTCATGTTGAGTTTAAAGTACCTACTTCTGTTTTAAATGCATGTGATGATTTGCTCTTAATACTATTGCTTTCATTGGGTTTTCTTTTCTTTCTTTCTTTTTTTTTTTTTTTTTTTGTGGGAAGTAAAACACACACAAGAAGCAAATGCACTGAGAGCCTCAAAAGCAATGACATACCTACCACTCAAATCTTGGTTTTTCCCTTTCTTCAAAAAAGGAACTGTGGTTCCTTGGAGAAATGGCTCCTTCTTGATGCTAGAATATCTTGTAATGCCAGAAAACTAAGTAGTATTTTTAAAAAGTTCAGGATGATGGGACAGACATGTCAAAGGAACACAGATGCCAAGTGAAAGAGCTCCTGTTGGTTACCATTGGAACAGTCTGAACAAAATAACGTGGTATAAAATGAATATTCATGAGTGCATACTAGTAAGTGAATAAATAAATGAAGAACAGACTAATCTGTGCAGAAAATTTTCAAATAATTTACATAAATGCTTTCATATAATGGCCTGCCCTTTTTTTTGGGGGGGAGGGGTGCGGAGATATTTTTACTATAGTGTATATGCACTCACCAGAGAGATAGAAAGTAAGAAATCACCCCCCAGGGGAGATGGCCACACCACAATTCCTTTTCCATTTTCCTCTTAGCATTTTGGGCACACATGTAAATGTACCCAGTATGAGTTTCAAGATACCAGGTCCAGGACTCCAGTATTGGTCAGCATGTGGGAGTCCAGCACCTTAGCCACTACGCCACCTGCTGGCCCCAACTGCCCATTTCTTAACTGTGGGTTGCACATACCTGACTTCCTTCCAAAGAATACAGTAAGGAAAAGAAGTAAGTCATGTTTACAGTAGTAACCTGACAAATATTACCTCAGCCAGGTGATCGAGGTCAACGTCAATAGTAATGTCATGTCAGTATTTGACAGTATGATGAGAAGGATACTTTACTTCTGTGGTCTTCTTCCCAAATCCCACCCAGCCTAGGTTACAGATTGAAAAAACCATAAGACAAGCTCCAGTTGAAGTATACATTTCTTAAAAGTGTCAGTCATCAAAAACAGGGTAGGTGTGAACAACTATTACAGCCAAGGTACATGACAATTAAATATAATGTGGTGTCCTGGAAAAGACCCTGGAACAGAAAATACTAAGTGAAAATTAAGTTAAGTTGGAATAAAATATCAATTTTATCTAAAGTGATATTTATCAATATTACATCATTAATTGTGACTATATAAAATATTGATAATAGAGAAAGTAGGGTATGTAGTTTAATGGAACTCTACTTTTGCACTTGTCTGTAATTTAAAACTATTTGTAGTTTATTTTTAAAATGTACAACTCAGTGAATTATCAAGCAAATGACCCATGTTACACTACTACTCAAGATATGTAAGTAAAACATTGCTAGCACCCAAGATATCTTCTTCATGCCCTCTTAAATCATCTTTTTTTTTTTTAAAAAAAAGACTTTTGCTATAGGGTGTACGTGCTTCCCAGAGAGACAGACAGACACGGTGAGATAGAAAGCAAGAAATAACCCTCCAAGGGGAGTGGCCTTGCTGCAATCCCTTCTTCTCCATTCTCCTCTTGGGATTTTGGGCATGCATGCACACACGCCCGGTGTGTTTTAAGCAACTGGGTCTGGGACTTGAACTGTGGTCGACTACATGGGAGTCCAGTGAGTAGCCATTATGCCATCTGCTGGACCCATCAACATCATCTTTCTAACACCTAACACTTAAGTGTTTTTGAACTTTATATATAAAACAGACAAGAAGGACCTGCTATTTCCCAGAGTCTGCTCTATCAGCTTGCCAAACCTAGCAAGAACGACCCATTATGTGAGTCAGGATGAAGTTTAAAACTACAAATAAGATTTTTCTGTAAGTCAACTTTCAGTTTACTTTTCAATTTAAGAATATTTTCCTAGAAGATATGGTAATAAATGATCTTTGCACTATTGCCTGGTATAATCTCTTATGAGATTATATTTCATGAACAGTCATATAAATTATGGTAAATTCTCATGAATATTACACAGCAATGAAAATAAGTTATATGCTATAATAACATGAATAAAAGGAGCTTGCCATAAATTCTAGGATTCTTTTTTAAAGCTCTGAGTTTAGCGGTTCTATAATTACAATTCAATAATTTAGAAAATGCATAGGAAGCTATAGCTTACACATAAAAACTACTCATCTAATTGACCTTATTTTATAGATTAGCAAAATAAAGCCAAAGAGGGAAGGAAATCTCACATTCACTCAACAAGTTCAATGACAATATTCAAATCAATAAATAATGCCAAGACACTTTCTGATACCAAAAGTATCTTTTATATTCTGTATCATCCTATTTGAGCTTTATTATTTACACCAGAACTGTGAAATGCTCAGAATACAAATTAGTAAATAAAAAGGAATTTCAATCTTAAAAAATACATTTAATAAGTTAAAGCAAACACTAAAGACCTGGAGAGACCCAAGAGAGCAAGACAAACTTACCAGAGTCTGGAGATATCTAAGGAGCTACTCTTTCAAGTCATATTTTTGGCTTCCAGTGACCATTTAATAAAGTACATCAGCCAAGAAAAACCAGGAAAAGATTTGATGTTTTAAAACATACACAGATAAAGACTTTGTACTGTACAAAGTGCTTATTTTAGTAGATCTAGTAACTGATTTGAGAAAGATCATTAATAACTGTTTATAGCATTTTATTGCTAGTGCTTTAAGTCTATAAATAATATCAAAAGTACTTGAGTAGCTAAGTTTACTAAACAGAAAACCCAGTGTAATTCCAATTACTTAGCATCATTAAGGATATAAGAAATCCCCTTATGTCAGAAATATTACAGTTACTCAAAAGTTAACAAGGCTCTAAAATAGGCCACTTTCAGAATCCAATAACTACAGATCATCATAGTATCTATATAACTATATGTAACAAGTAGTTATATACATGAACCTCATGCTGAGGTGGTCATGAATATGAAGTGATCACTGGACATCTGTTTCCAAAGCTTCAACAATGTGTGCAGCAGAAGGACGATCTTTAGGGTCTTCGTTAGTGCATACAGAGAAGAGTTCAATTACTTTCTGGTATGATTCATCCAATTCTTCCATATTAACAGGTGGCCTAGTTCCCAAAGCTGCATAGTATGCTTCATCATCAAAGTCACTTTCATCAAAAGTTTTATCTGCTCATGAAGGAGTTGGGGATTGAAAATAGTGAACAAAATCAGTAAGTCATATAAAAACTAAATGGCCCACCCCACTAAAACACTTTATAGTATGCTTTCCATTATATCACAGGCAGTCTTTTCCCCTGTCTCATCACTTAAAAATGAGATATTGCCTTAGATTTATAGTTACTGACCCTTACCCCTTCCTGTGATAGCTTTCCAACCTTTTAAGTTTTTGCTCCTCTGAATTTTCTCACTTTATCTCCCTATTCTCAGTAAACCTAAATGATACCAAACTAGTAATCAGTATTAATATAAAATGTATTTTAGAACCTATGCCACCAAATCAAACCTTAATTTCTTAACTTAATAGAAAGATACAATTGTATAAACCTTTATTGTTAAGAGACTGGGATGTATTCAAAAATATCTATTCAGTGGCCAGCAGGCAGCTTCATGGTTAAGATGCTGAACTCTCACATGACCAACCACAGTTCAAGTCCCAGACTAAGTGGCTTGCTTTCTCACTTTCTCTCTCTGGTCAAATTTAAAAAATAATAATAAATAAAATTAAATAATTATTTTTAAAAAATCTGTATTCATACCATCATCATCATCATCATCTGGAAGATTAATGTGTGGAATTGATAAAGTCATCATTTCCCACAGAGTAAGTCCAAAAGCAAATATGTCTGCCTTGTCAGTAATGATACCATTCTCTTCCAAAGCTTCCTTGGGCTTCCACGGCTCAGTGCCAATATAACAGGCCTCAGGGTCAGTCACTGAAACAAGCAAAATACAAGGACAGGCAGAGAAATCTCTAAGAGGAAAGGCAAACAACCTGAAGGAAAATGGGCAAATAATTCAAACAGGTTCACTCAATGGTAGCCAGGAAACATGAAAATACATTTGCCTTCATAAATAAGGCTTACCTTTCCCATTAGACTAGTAAATACTAAAAAAGCTGTTTAGTTGGAAGGATATAGAAAAACAATAGTTCTCTTACTTTTAAGTGGCAGGAATATCAAGTAGGTGTTAGGATTACAGACTCTAGAGCAAGATCACCTTGCTTGGGTTCAAAGATGTACAAGCTGTATGACTTTGAGCAGACCACGTTCATTCTGTGTACTATTGTACCATTAGGCTAAGAGAAAGGCCATTTCTGTGCTTCTATGATTGCTAAATCAGAGAAAAGGAAATGGGTTGAATCACATACTGGCTCTAAAAGCTGTCCAGAAATGACACAGGTCTATTCACATTTCCATTTATATTTTAAAGGGAATTTGTCAATTTAAACAAAAAAAGCCAGGTAAAATTCTGATTGGGATTGGAATAAATCTCTAGATCAATTTGTGAGGAATTCATATGTTAATAGTATTATGTCTTCCAATCCCTAAATGTAACATTTTTCTATTAAAATTACAGCTTTTTTTTTTTCAGTGATGCTTTATAGTTTTCAGATCTTTTTTATTGTTTATTCTTAAATATTTTGGGGTTTTTTTGCACTTGTAAATGAATTTTTTGAAACATTTGTCCTATATACAAAAAGACAGTAACATCTTTGCTTATTCTAGTAGTTATTTTATAGATTTCTTAGGATTTTTCTACCTAAATAATCATTAACAACTACAAACAGAGAGTTTAATTTCCTTTCCAATTTTGCATCCATGTTTAGGAGAGACACTGGACTGTGACTTTTTTTTTATAATATATGTATCAGGTTTTAATATTAGAGTCATGCTGGCCACAAAACGAATGGGGCAGTGGTCCCTACTCTTTTTTCTAAAAAAGTCTATACAAAACCAGTGTCATTTCTTCCTTCTTTGTTTGATCAAAATCAGCAGTAAGAACATCTGAGTCTTGAGGTTTTTTGGGTGGGAATGTTTCTTTGATATAAGGCCATTTGGATTTCCTGTTTCTTCTTAATCAATAAAATAACATGTGTTCTTCTAGGAAATTGTCCTTTTCACTATTAAAATCTGTCCACATAAAACTGTTTGTAAGTCTCTCACTCTTTAAATGTGTATAGAATCTGTAGTGATAACCCTTTTGTCATTCTGACATTGGTGATTTATGCTCTCTCCTTTTTCTTGACCAGTCTAGGTAAGGATTTATAAATTTTATAAATCTCATTTTTAATATGTTTCACAATTTCTCATTTTATTTTCTGAAGTTTTGACTTTGTTATAGCATAAGACAAACTCCTATTTAGCATAAGAGTTCATGACAGCTCTATTTTTATTATTGATTACAGATACTGTTATACTCTATTTATCCTATAGGTTTTTAATTCAATTTGTAAACTTTTACTTTAGCTAGATATTAAGGTGTACATGTATTCTAAATAGCTTCCATTAACCATCCCTTTAACTTAAATTCATAAGAAGAGACAAATATAGTGTTATTAACTAAATTAAATATGTTGAAAACAGAGGCTTTCCCTTGAGGCTGGTTCTTTGGTTCTCACTAGAAACATACCTTAAATACTCTGAGAAGAGAATGGTCAGTATTGACAATAAGAGAATGCGTAGGGCTGGGCCAAGAGAAGACTCACCTTTATTAGCAGCCCTCTTTGCTAGTTCCATTAGTTTTATAAATCTTGTCACTTTACTGATGTTAAATAAATTCCTTCACAAAACCTTTATTAAATTTCTTTTTTTTTTAATTCTCAGATGTTTTTGGCACTTAGAAATTCCCATCCAGGTTAGAACGCTTTCCCAAAGTTATCTTCAGAAAAAAATATATTAATACTTATAATTTATTTAGCCAATAATGTACACTGTATATGTGACAAGGAAGGATTGGAGGCTGAGTAGTAAAGAGAGAAAACGAGGTAGACATTTAAAATTTTTTTCTTAAGAGTTTTTTGCTATAAAAAAAAAAAAAAGTTTTTTGCTATAGGGTGCATGCACTCACTGGAAAGACAGACAGAGATAGCAGTTAGAGCTATCTGCTTGCTCATTCTTTGCATGTTCCTGCTATTCTCTGTGCTTCTGTCAGCCATGTTGCAGGCCAGGCAGATGCCAAGTATATGGTGAGAAATTACCCTCCAGTGGGGACGGCCACACTGCAATCATTCTCCTCCATATTCCTCCTGGGATTTTGAGCATGCACGCACATGTGCTTAAAACGTGTGTTTTAAGCTGCAGGGGTCCAGGACTTGAACTGCGGTCAATCACATGGGAGTCCAGAGCCTTAGCCACTACGTCAAGTGCTGGTCCCAGAGAGACTTTTATAAAAAATAATGTTTTGGGCCGACCTCATGATCCTACATGACCAAGTATGTGGTTCGAATGCTTGGCCCCAGGAGCTTAAAAAACTAGGCATGTGTGCATGTGTGTCCAAAATGAAGGGTGGAGAAATAGAGGGGAAGGAATTGTGGTGTGATCATGCTCCACTATGATGTGCCTTCTCTCCTCCACCTCTTTTTCTGGTGAGTGCATATGCCCTTTGGCAAATAAAAATAATAATGTTTTTATTTTTGAACCAAATAGACTTATTACATATTTTAAAGTGTAAAAATTAGAAATTTAAAAATATACAAAAACAATTTAAACTTAGAATATGTCTTACCAGTCATATTTTCATCCAATGGCAGAGAGACTCCTACATCACAAATTTTAATTGTTTCAAAATCACCTTTAATTACAACATTTGAAGACTTTATATCTCCATGAAGTAGCTTCTTTTCTTGGTGCAGATACTAAAATAGTAAAAAAATTCAACACAAATGAGCAGAAATACAAACTAATCAAAAATATAATAGCCTCTTGTTATAGTTCGAATAATGGCTTGTCCCCCTAAGTTTCATATTCTGGAATTTAGTATTGAGAGGTAGTGAGGCTTAGTGGGCAGTGATTGGATCATGGTAATTGCATCATAGGGTAACACTGTCATGCATACATTAATGAAGACTCATGAAACCACTGAGTCCTAGCTCTCACAAGAATGGGTTAGTTCTCATTCAGACTGCTATAAGATAGAGCTATCTGCTTGCTCATTCTTTGCATGTTCCTGCTATTCTCATTCAGACTGCTATAAGATAGAACTATCTGCTTGCTCATTCTTTGCATGTTCCTGCTATTGTCTGTGCTTCTGTCAGCCATGTTGCAGGCCAGGCAGATGCCAAGAATATAAATCTCTGTTTCTTTATAAATACTTAGTCTCAGGTATTTCTGTAAGCAACATAATAAGAGACTAAGACACCTTCAAATAAAAATAATGAGGCCTTAGGGCTAGCACATAGTGTGATGGTTAAGGCATTGGACTCCCACATGGTTGACTGCAGTTAGAGTCCCAGACCTGTCAGCTTGCCTTCTCATGTTCTTTCTCTCTGTCTCTCTCTGATGAGCACAGTTTATTCTACAGCACATTTAAAAATAGTAATAAATATATTTTAAAAAATTTTAAAAGTAAGTAAATAATAAGCCTCGCCATGGTAACACACGCTGGACACTGCTATGTGGCATAAGGCCACATGAGATGCCCAGGTTGAATTCCTGGCCCTCCCTAAAAAGCCAGTATAATGCTATGAGCTTATGATCCCAGCTACTTGGGAGGCTGAGGCAGGATCACAACATAATGAAAACTTGTCTAAGCATACACATACACACACCAAACAATCCCCCTTCCTAAAATACAAGCTTGGGTTTATCCATAATTTCAAATTATCTGAAGCAAAAGAAAGGCCCATCCCATGTTATCTCAATTTTACACACTGACCAGAAACTGAAATGATTCTTTATGATGTCTATTGATAGATACGTTAACTTTGTATTTTCAACCCCAGTTCTCAGAATTTTGGGCATGCACACGTACACATGATGAGTAATTTTTCAAGCTACGAGGATTAGGACTGGAACCATGGTCAGCCATGTGGAAATCCAGCACCTTAACCACCCCACCACCTGCTCACAACCTGATATTTTATACTTTACACCTACCTATGTGAGTTTAAAAAGTGATCTACACAAAACAAATACAAAAACTGTATATATAAACAAATTTTGTTTCTAAATAGAAAAATAATATCTGTCACTCTTGTCATATACAAATTTTTTTTTTTTTTGGAGAGGTTTTTGCTATAGGGCGCGTGCGCTTGCCATACAGAGACATAGAGACAGAAAGCGAGAAATCAACCCCCAGGGGGGATGGTCATGCCACAATCCCTTCTCCTCCATTCTCCTCTCGGGATCTTGGGCACACACACACACGCGCCTGGCGTGAGTTTTAAGCCACCGGGTCCGGGACGCAAACCGCGGTTGACTATGTGGGAGTCCAGCGACATAGCCATTACGCTAACTGCTGGTTCCCGTTGTCATATACAATTTGATACATGCAAAAGAAATTTCTGAATTAGTCATCTGGACAGCTACAACCTATGAATTTTTATAAGTTATTTATTTAATTCCATTTGTTATTATTTTTTAATTTGACCAGAGACAGAGCAAGAGAGAAAGAGAAAGCAAGTTGCCAGGTTTGGTACTTGAACCAGGTAGACTGGCCATGTAGAAGTCTAGCATCCTTAACTACCACGCCACCTGCCGGCCTCAAATCTTCAAACCTATGGGAACAAGTCCTCTGTCTCTGTTCTCTATCTCAAGAAATTAGCTCTTTAACAGTTGTTTTTAATGATCTCTTTTCTTTCAGTTAAATCATAAGCAGGATAATTTTTTAGAAAATAATTATTTAATTTTATTTATTTACTCATTTTTAAAAATTTGACCAGAGAGACACAGAGAGAGAGAGAGAGAGAAAGTGAGAAAGCAAGCCACCAGATCTGGGACTCAAACTGTGGTTAGCCATATTGGAATATCCAGTGCCTTAACCACCATACCACCTGCTGGCCCCAATTTTCATATACCTTTTCACAAATCTTCATTGTGACTTCCTCCAATTTAGCACTGGCCAAGAAGTTCTTTGCTGTTGCTTTTTCTATACTCTTTTCTATACTCTTCACCTATAAGTGGTTTCTTCAACTTTTTAATTAAAAGCTCATGAGCTGAAGTATCCTCAGATTCACTTTCTTTTTTGGAACTGTTTTATTCTTTTGGGTGGTACCGCTATCAGCTTTCTTTTTTCTTTTTCTTTTTCTTTTTATTTTTTTGAGAGGCTTTTTGCTCTAGGGCGTGTGTGCTCGCCAGAGAGACAGAGGGAGACAGAGAGTCAAAAAGCAAGAAATCACTCCCCAGGGGGATGACCATGCTGCAATCCCTTCTCCATTCTCCTCTCAGGATCTTGGGCACGCACACACGCGCCCGTCATGAGTTTAAGTCATTGGGTCCGGGACTCAAACTGCAATCAACTACATTGGGAGTCCAGCAACATAGCCATTATGCCAACTGCTGGTCCCACTATCAGCTTTCTTAATATTAGCGTTTTACGGACTGTTTACTTTTAAAAGTAGCTTTCTGTTTAGGTCTTTCTCTTTTCATGTGTGTGTGGGGGGGCTCCTCTTAATCATCATCTGAAAACTGTTTTTCTTTTGGTCTTCATCATTACTGGATTCATCTGACAGAATTACACACAACATTTAGTTTAATTAGCTTTCCTTGCTATTCCAGAACTGTTCTGTTCCTTGTTACTGCCTTTGCTAGAAGTTTTTTCTTTTTTTTTTTTTTTAGACTTTAGCAATGATTTGTCAGAAGGCTTTTGATGCATTAAGATATTCAAGATCCTCTTTACTTATTCGCTGTTTATACTTGATCTCTCCAAATCAAGAACCTCACAGATACTCTTAAACATAGCATTTCTAAAATTTTTCAACATTTCTTCCTTCTCTTTATATTGGATAATTCCTTTTGCAAATAGAAAGCCACTGAATTGACCTACATTTTTGTTGGAAGAGGACACTATGCCTGGTCTACTACAAAGCAGTTTGTACAGATCTCTAAGTTCCTTTGTTTTCTTCTTACTCAGAAATAAATGTATCCCTTCGGTTTCACAAAGTTTCAGTCCTCTTCCTTACTCAATTGTGAATGACTATCTTGTAAGGAAGACTTGCACTGTCAATCTCTCTACTTTTTTCTTTTCCTTCTTGCCTTCCATGATGAGACTCTTCTCTTTCTCCTCCTCATTGTCCTCATTGTCCTCCTCACTGTCCTCTCAGGGGCAGGCTTCTCTGGCTCCTTCTGAGCAATTTGACATCAATGTCATCATTACCTGATCCACTTTTGAGTCATCTGACGATGAGTCATACAGTAGTCATCTATCAGTGAGTCAGCCAATAGTTTTCTATAGCTATCATTTCTATTTTAAGTAATTTAGTATGCAGAATATTTTTATTCCTTAGGTATGTCTATCCAAAGTCACAATAATTTCTTTATATAACAGAGAACTTTTTTCATTGGCCCTATGTATGTATACTAATGAAGTCCAAAACTGAACAGTCCACAAAGAAATCTTTAGAGATTTGCTTATATCAATAGGGAGTTAGGCTACATATCCAAGAATAATACCTAAATTTGTGTTAAATTTATTAATCCACTAAAGTAAATCAAGTATGCTCTTTATAGCTAAACTATCTACTTAGGTTTTTTCCAGTCTTATATGAGGACCCAAACAATACTTTGCTGATCAAAATAAAGTATACTCTACATTAGCAAATCTGAAACAGTTTTACTGAAGAAACTCCCTCTTTGGGGAAAAAAACATCTCATCTTGTAATTAGATATATACAGAGTGTTTAAGTTTTTTCATGTTCTACAAAAGACATTTAAAACATAATGGCTTATTTACCTTTAACCCTCTTGCCACATTCAAAGCAACTTTTAAAATTATGGCTGCCGGAAAAGGATCTCGGCTGTCTTTATTCCGTTCTTCTATTAAGTCATTGAGAGACTTTTCACCTCCATATTCCATAGCAAGGCATAGACTACCATCGCTGGCTTCAGTAAAAGCACGATACCCTTAAAGAAACACATTTCTTTACACTCAAGGAAGAACTACAGTACTGAAGTTTCTTATAGCAATGAGGATGAAATCATGGATTTGGACTAACACTGACAAATATATAACAAAAAAAGCTGTTGGTTTTTTTTTTTTTTTTTTTTTTTTTTTTTT